>NW_025416862.1:0-16066 GCF_016746395.2 Drosophila simulans
CATGTTATGTTCTGTTCGAACATGTTCTGTTGCAATATGTTCTGTTCAAACATGTTCTTTTCGAACATGTTCTATTCGAACATGTTCTGTTCGAACATGTTTAGTTCGAACATATTCTCTTCGAACATGTTCTGTTCGAACATGTTCTGTTCGAACATGTTCAGTTCGAACATGTTCTGTTCGAACATGTTCTGTTCGATTATGTTCTGTTCGAACATGTTCTGTTCGATTATGTTCTGTTCGAACATGTTCTGTTAGATTATGTTCTGTTCGAACATGTTCTGTTCGAACATGTTCATTTTTTTTTTTTTTTTCGCACGGGTCCCACGGCCACACCTCCCGCCCAACCGACCGAGGGGCGCTGCCGTGTATCGTACGGCTCGATTCGCGAGAAGATATAGACGCGATATAAAAAATAGAATAGGAACGAGGAAATTAATAACTATGTTAAATATTAGTGTTAGTAGGATCTAATTATGTAATAGAAAAGATAAAATGGATTGCTTTAATAGCGGCAGAGAGTCAAGATTACAGATAATAGGATAAAGTCTATTATAGTCAGAACATAAAACTCTGTAAGGGTCATGCAACTCATAATTAGATCTACAATGATTTAAGATAAGGGGTATATAGTTTCTAGTGACTCTACTTGGAACCGAGAAGTTAAGCCGACTAATCAAGTCGGGACTCTCAACATCCCCACGAATAAGCTTACAAATAAAGACTGTTCCAAGCATAGTTCTACGGTTAGCTAGGGATGGTAAATTAATTAAAAGTAGTCTACTGGAATAAGGAGGTAATATATGGTTTGCATCCCAATTTAGGCGCCGCAAGGCAAAAAGTAAGAAGTTTTTTTGGATCGATTCAATGCGGTCCGAGTGGACTGCGTATTGTGGACTCCAAACAGGTGATCCGTACTCGAGAATCGGACGGACTAACGAAATAAATAAGGTTTTAGTCAAGTAAGGGTCATCAAATTCCTTGGACCACCTTTTTATAAAACCAAGCACACCCCTGGCCTTATTGACAATAGACGAAATATGGTCAGAAAATTTTAGTTTTGGGTCCAGAAGAACACCAAGATCATCAACTCGTGTTATTCTGTCCAGAGGGCACCCACTTAGAGTGTAAGTCGTGCGTATTGGGTTGGCACGACAAAAGGTCATAACTTTACACTTGGAGCTATTTAAGTCTAATATGTTATCACGGCACCATATTTGAAATAGGTCTAGATCGGATTGTAAGTCCAAATGGCAAGAAGTGTCCTTGTACTGGAGGCATAATTTAACATCGTCTGCGTACATAAGTACACGCGAATGTTTTATTATTAAGGGGAGGTCGTTAATGAATAATGTAAAAAGAAGCGGACCAAGATGGCTCCCTTGTGGGACACCGGATGTGACTCGGAGAATAGAAGATAACGAATTTTTAAAGAGGACTTGTTGTGTCCTGCCATTCAGATAGCTTGAAATCCAATTTAGAAGATCAACAGGGAAACCTATAAGGTCAAGTTTTTTTATTAGAAGGTAATGATTAACAGAGTCAAATGCTTTACTGAAGTCAGTGTAGATGACATCTGTTTGAAGATTATTTTTGAAACCCTGTATTACGAAAGAAGTTAGCTCCAAGAGGTTATGGTTGTAGATCTGCGTTTCATAAAACCGTGTTGACACGGTGATATGATTGATCTACAAAGGTGCTGCAAATGAGGAGTGATAACATTTTCGAAAAGTTTTGGGATAGCCGACAATTTAGAGATTCCTCTGTAATTGCTTGCATCCAGTTGCTACCTTTTTGTGAAGAGGAATCACAAAGGACTCCTTCATATATGAGGGAATTGTGAAGATTCCAAAGATAAGGTAAACAGTTTCAGTAGAGGCTTGCACAAGGCTTCCGCACAGAATCTGAGCACACAGCCAGGGATTCCATCGGGACCTGGCGAATAGACCGGTTTAACACGCTGAAGATCGTTAAGCAGTGAGCTTTCGTTTATAGTGGGGCAAAATATTAGGTTCGACTTAGATACAGCATAAGAGTATGGCTGTTCGGAATGAGGTAAAGTTGAATATGTTGTTTGAAAAAACTTGGCGAATAGATCGGCTATTGCCTGATCCGATGTAACCGTAGTGTTTTCAAAAAATAGCGAGGAAGGGTAAGAACTTGTTTTTCGCTTAGTGCTAACGAAATTATAAAACTGTTTCGGATCCTGTGCAAACTGGAACTTACAACGGTTTAAATAATTTTTGTAGCACTGAGCATTAAGCACGGTAAAGTTTAACCGAGCGCTTAAATATTTACAAAGGATGGACTGAGAACCGGTATTTTTAAATTTCGTATAGAGTCTGGACTTTACATTTCTTAGGTGTGTCAACTCTTTATTAAACCAAGGAGGTTTAGAGATTGACGGATAGTGCATCGGAACACAAGAGTAAAAAAATGATTTAATTGCGGTATAAAACATATTTATCGCATCCGCCATTATGTTGCAGGAGTAAAGATCGGACCAATTAAAGCCAGCTATAAAATTGTTTAGCCTCCGAAAATTTGCCTTGCGAAAACAGGGAATTCGATTTGTTGACTTCTCTGAATTTACTTTTAATACCGTACTAAGTCGACTTCCACCTCGAAAGTAGGATGATATTGATCTTCAGGTTGAGTAAGAGGTACTACCCTGGACAGAAACACACTTTCAGGACTTGTTACAAAACATAGATCCAAAAGTCGACCAAGAGAATTTGGAATATAATTAACTTGCGACAGGGATAAGTCGAGCAAGCCGTCAATAAAGTCATGTTGTGCTAAGGGGAGAAGGATATTCGATTGTTCTTCTGGGGACCACATTGTGCCAGGTATATTAAAATCACCTAGAACTACCATTGGTCCCTGTCAGAAAGTTTATTCAAGATGGACTGGATAGCGGACAGATGATTCTGATATTCTGGGAATTCAGAAGATGGCGGAATATAGGAGCACGTAATATAAACTGATCTGTCGGAAAAAGACAGCTTTACACATACGAATTCCGAGTTACGGGAATCGTCCAAAAGTAACTCCTCCGACGCGAGGGTAGATCTAACCGCAATTAAGACTCCACCTCCCCGTCTGGAGGGACGGTCAAACCTATATATAGTGTACATACCTGGGAAGACTTCGGAGTTAAGTATCTCCGGCTTTAACCAAGTCTCTGTGAGCACTATAATATGGGATGCAAATGAAAGACTATCACAATACAATTTAGTTAATTTGCTACGCAAGCCTCTAACATTTTGATAGGAGATAGTAAGTTTTGTAGTTAGTTTTTTGAAGAGGAAGAAGATGAAGAGGCGGATGGTGCAGTGGTCTGGGCACGTGAGGGAAGTTTAATTCCCACGGGCACCTTTTTCTTATTTTTGATCTTAGCTTCAAACTCTTTTACCACCATACTATCCGGCCAAAAATCACCCGAACATATGGTCGAAAAGTGCTCGTTTGGGACAGTTATCTTGAAAGATGATATGTCCCTAGCATAAGAGAAGTTAAATTTTTCCACTTTTATATTATCGGCTTTTGTTTTGTCTTGTATATAAGACAATACATCCGACGATGTTTGATCAGGGGCAAGCCGAGAAACAAAAATTTGTTTCTTTAGTGGAACCACCGCGAGGGGTTTTGGCGCTGCAGATTGTATTTCTGAAGCGCCAACTTGTGCCGGTAGTCCGGACTCAATGTTCCCTTGTGGTGGTAAACTAATCGAGACAGGTGGAATCACTGGTTGAGAAACCAATGCGGACAATTCGGAATTTTTAGCAATCATAGGGTGGGGTCCATCCACAGCTGATTGATCGGATTGCTCCGAATCTTTTTTAGCTGCCGATCTTAGCAGCATATGTGGATTTGCTGCGATTGACAGCTGATCAGTTGTGGAGTCCTGTTGATCATTTGCCCGTGGTTGCGGGGCCTTAGGCAGCCTACCACCAGCGGCTTTTTTGCGCTTTGGAGATTCATCTAATAGCTTAAGGCCATTAAACTGTGAATTAAGCGCGGAAAGAAGATCATCGGCTCGACGAAAACTATCTCTAGCTACGCCAAAACTGTTGATCAGTTCTTTCAAGCCACCTTTAGTTTGGCGCATAAACGATTTCATCTCGTTCGCAACCACAAGGCAAGCATCACAACAGTAATTTAGATTTTTACCCTTTGCTAGGTCATCACTTGTACGGCCATTAAAACCAGCGCACTTAGTATGCACCATTCTATCACATAGCCAAAAAGTCATTTTTGGCTGCTCAGGTTTTATAACCTGGCAACAATTTTTATAAAAGCAGACAACATTTACGGTTTCCATATTTAACTGAAATCAGACCACTGTGCGTGCACGAAAACACAAAACCAAAACTTTCAAGCCAGCTGTTAAAAGAACCGCACGAGAGCAGTCTGCACGCTGAGAAATCTAGATTTTGTGTGGGAGAGCGAAGGAGAGAGAGAGAGAGTGAGAGCGAAAAGTGCAGTTTATGTGCATGCAAAAAACAACACCAAACACCACTGCGACGCACAAAAAGGGAGAGTAAACAAAACAAAGAGACGAAAAATGCAAGCTACTTTGTATATTTGTTTAAACTACTGCACAAATCACAAAAGAATCACTCGCGAAGCGAACGGATCATTAAAAATTATGTTTATATATATGATAATTAAGAAAATTTTTTTAAAAACCGCGGCTGGTTTGACAAACACAAAGTAAAAACCGGGGAGCAAAAAAAACACGACCGTTCGCTTTGAAAGCTATAGACGTTCTTTTCAAACTTGTTCTGTTCGAACATGTTCTGTTCGAAGATATTCTGTTCGAACATGTCCTGTTCGAATTATCCTGTTCGAACACGTCCTGTTCGAACATGTTCATGTTCTGGACCGAGTACAGGACCGAGTACGGCACCGAGTACGGGACAAAGTATGGGACCGATTACGGGACCGAGTACGGGAGCGAGTACCGGACTGAGTACCGAACCGAGTACGGGACAGAGTACGGGACCAAGTACGGGACCAAGTATGGGACCGATTACGGTACCGAGTACGGGACCAAGTACGGGACCAAGTATGGGACCGAGTACCGGACCGAGTACAGGAAAGAGTACGCGACCGAGTATGGGACCGCGTACGGGACGGAGTACGGACCGAGTACGGGACCGAGTACGGCACCGAGTACGGCACCGAGTACGGGACCGAGTACGGGACCGAGTACGGGACCAAGTACGGGACCGAGAACGGGACCGAGTACGGGACCGAGTAATGGACCGAGTACGGGACCGAGTACGGGACCGAGTACTGGACCGAGTACGGGACCGAGTATGGGACCGAGTACGGGACCGAGTACGGGACCGAGTACGGGACCGAGTACGGGACCGAGTACGGGACCAAGTACGGAACCGAGTACGGGACCGAGTACGGGACCGAGTACGGTACCGAGTACTGGACCGAGTACAGAACCGAGTACGGGACGGAGTACGGGACCGAGTACGTGATCCAGTACGGGAACGTACGTTATCGAGTACGTACATGTTCTGTTCGAACTTGTTCTGTTCCAACATGTTCAGTTCCAACATGTTTTGTTCTGTTCGAACATGTTCTGTTCGAACATGTTCAGTTCGAACATGTTCTGTTCGAATTTGTTCAGTTCGAACATGTTCTGTTCGAATATGTTCTGTTCAAACATGTTCTTTTCGAACATGTTCTGTTCGAACATGTTCTGTTCGAACATGTTCTGTTCGAACATGTTCATTTCGAACATTTTCTGTTCGAACATGTTCTGTTTGAACATGTTTTGGTCGAACAAGTTCTGTTCGATTATGTTCTGTTCAAACATGTTCCTTTTGAACATGTTTTGTTCGAACAAGTTCTGTTCGATTATGTTCTGTTCGAACATGTTCTGTTCGATTATGTTCTGTTCGAACATGTTCTGTTAGATTATGTTCTGTTCGAACATGTTCTGTTCCAAAATGTTTTGTTCGAACATGTTCTGTTCAAACATTTTCTGTTCGAACGTGTTCTGTTCGAACATGTTCTGTTCGAATTTGTTCTGTTCGAACATGTTCTGTTCGCACATGTTCTGTTCGAACATGTTCTGTTCGAACATGTTCTGTTCGAACATGTTCTGTTCGAACATGTTCTGTTCGAATATGTTCTGTTCAAACATGTTCTCTTCGAACATGTTCTGTTCGAACATGTTCTGTTGGAACATGTTCTGTTCGAACATGTTCAGTTCGAACATGTTCTGTTCCAACATGTTTTGTTCGAACATGTTCTGTTCAAACATGTTCTGTTCGAACATGTTCTCTTTGTACATGTTTTGTTCGAACATGTTCATTTCGAACTTGTTCTGTTCGAACATGTACTGTTCGAAGATATTCTGTTCGAACATGTCCTGTTCGGATTATCCTGTTCGAACACGTCCTGTTCGAACATGTTCATGTTCTGGACCGAGTACCGAACCGAGTACGGGACAGAGTACCGAGTACGGGACCAAGTATGGGACCGATTACGGTACCGAGTACGGGACCAAGTACGGGACCGAGTATGGGACCGAGTTCGCGACCGAGTACGGGACCGAGTACCGGACCGAGTACAGGAAAGAGTACGGGACCGAGTATGGGACCAAGTTCGCGACCGAGTACGCGACCGAGTACGGGACCGAGTACCGGACCGAGTACAGAAGAGAGTACGGGACCGAGTATTGGACCGAGTACGGGACCGAGTACGGGACCGAGTACGGGACCGAGTACGGGACCGAGTACGGCACCGAGTACGGGACCAAGTACGGGACCGAGAACGGGACCGAGTACGGGACCGAGTACTGGACCGAGTACGGGACCGAGTACGGGACCGAGTACGGGACCGAGTACTGGACCGAGTACGGGACCGAGTACGGGACCGAGTACGGGACCGAGTACGGGACCGAGTACGGCACCGAGTACGGGACCGAGTACGGCACCGAGTACGGGACCGAGTACGGGACCAAGTACGGGACCGAGAACGGGACCGAGAACGGGACCGAGTACGGGACCGAGTAATGGACCGAGTATGGGATCGAGTACTGGACCGAGTACGGGACCGAGTATGGGACCGAGTACGGGACCGAGTACGGGACCGAGTACGGGACCGAGTACGGGACCAAGTACGGAACCGAGTACCGGACCGAGTACCGGACCGAGTACCGGACCGAGTACGGGACCGAGTACGGGACCGAGTACGGGACCGAGTACGGGTATGTTCTGTTCGAACATGTTCTGTTCGAACATGTTCAGTTCGAACATGTTCTGTTCGAAC
Source organism: Drosophila simulans (assembly GCF_016746395.2). Lineage (NCBI taxonomy): Eukaryota > Metazoa > Arthropoda > Insecta > Diptera > Drosophilidae > Drosophila > Drosophila simulans. Next base: position 7,300 of record NW_025416862.1, read on the forward strand.
ATGTTCCTTTTGAACATGTTTTGTTCGAACAAGTTCTGTTCGAACAAGTTCTGTTCGATTATGTTCTGTTCGAACATGTTCTGTTCGATTATGTTCTGTTCGAACATGTTCTGTTCGAACATGTTCTGTTAGATTATGTTCTGTTCGAACATGTTCTGTTCTAACATGTTTTGTTCGAACATGTTCTGTTCAAACATTTTCTGTTCGAACGTGTTCAGTTCGAAATTGTTCTGTTCTGTTCGAACATGTTCTGTTCGAATTTGTTCTGTTCGAACATGTTCTGTTCGAACATGTTATAGTTACTTATGTAGTTACCGCTTTATTTAATTACTTAGTGCAATATCTTATTGTTCTATGCCGTAAGCTTGTTGCGCGCGGCGTTGAAGTTCCAGTGTGTCCAGTCTGACGATATCAGAAGATATCGTCCTCCAGGAAAGGTCTTGGCGTTAGTACCTGTTTTCGCCGTGATGCCAGACCGGGCTTCAGTCTGGGCGCCACATCTACTCCCCCTCCAGTGACTTCGCCAGGTGGTGAAGGTAACGGTATAAATTCTGGAGCTGCAGGTGCAGGGCTCGGTGGTGTAGGTGGCTGCGAAATCTGTTGGTCAGGCGGTGGATCCTCGTGGTGGTCTTCGCAAGCGTCAGCTTCAGCTAAGAAGGCAGGCTTGAGGAGATCGACTGATATGGCCTTCTCTTGTCCATGAATGCTGATGATGTAGAACTTGTCATCAACCCGGCGTATTACCCGATGAGGTCCCGTGTAAGGCGGCTCGAGTGGTTTCTTAACAGATGCCACTCGCTTGAAGACGTGCGTACAAGTTCTCAGGTCCTTACAAATGAAAACAGGTGGTTTAGCGTGATGCGCTGCAGGAGTAGGTCGGGCTGCCCTGATATGTTGACGTAGTTGCTCGGTTAGTCGGTGATCCTTGCTGAAGGCGGTTGGAGTGTGCGATTCAAAAAATTCGTTGGGGATACGAATAGTGGTGCCAAAAAGCATTTCGGCTGGCGATGACTGGAGGTCCGCCTTAAACGCCGAGCGCAGCCCCAACAGAACTGTAGCCCGGAGATCCGGCCATGCTATGTGAGACTTACACATCAGGGCTGCCTTGAGGGTTCGGTGCCATCTCTCCACGATGCCATTTGACTGAGGGTGATATGCGGTTGTACGAATCCTTTCGGCTCCAATTAGTTTAGCCAGCTCAGCAAACAATGAGGATTCAAATTGAGTTCCCTGGTTCGTTGTTATAGTGAGTGGGCAGCCAAACATGCAGATCCACTGTGTATACAGAGCTGTCGCGACAGTCTCCGCGGTGATATTGGATAGTGGAATAGCTGCAGGCCATCTGCTGAAGCGGTCGATGATGGTAAGACAGTAGCGTAAGTTACGGATTGTGGGAAGTTCAATCAGATCGACGTGAATGTGCTCGAAACGATTGTCAGGAACATCGATCTTCTCCACCGGGCTGCGTGTGTGGCGATGGATTTTGCATGTGTGTGTGTGGCGATGGAACGCATTGTCGAGACCAGAGGGTGGCATCACGGTTAATTGCTGGCCAGACAAACCGCTGTTTAAGTAATTTTGCAGTTGTACGGCCGCTGGGATGCGCCAATCCATGTACTGCATCAAAAGCTTGGCGTCTCAGACTTTTGGGTAAATATGGCCGCTCGCGTCCACCCGAGATGTCACACCAGATGTCTAGGTTGTCGATGTTCCTAACTTGTAGAACCAGGGACGTGGTTTGAGAGAGCTCAGCCATTTCATCGTCGGTTTGTTGGGCCTCGAATATCGCTTGAGCACTGAAGCTAGACGGCATGCTTATGGTGTTGATGCGTGAGAGGGCGTCTGCCACTGCGTTGTTTTCCCCGGGATTGTACACTATCTCCGTTGAGAATTGGGAGATAAAATCCAATTGGCGGAGTTGTCGAGGCGATGCTTTGCTTGCTTTCTGCCTGAAAGCGTATTGTAATGGTTTATGGTCGGTTTGGAGGATGAATGGACGACCCTCTAGAATGTGCTTGAAATGGATGATACCAGCGAAAATAGCCAGGAGCTCGCGATCATACGTGCTGTAGCCTTGCTCTGCCGGAGATAGTTTCCGCGAGAAAAACCCGATGGGACGCCAAACGTTGCCGACTAGTTGTTCGAGAGCAGCACCGATCGCTGTATCGGAGGCGTCCGTTTTAAGGGCGAGGTGAGCCGATGGGGAAAGGAACGAAGAGCACGTGGCACGTAAAATTCCTTGCTTGCAGGCCTGGAATGCACTCTCCGCAGGGCCGGTCCAGGCTATTTCGCGCTTGTCATTTTTGGTTGCGCCTTTTAGATAGTCTGTGAGCGGGATTTGAGCCTGAGCTGCGTTTGGGATGAGGTGTCGGTAATAGTTGACCATTCCCAAAAACCGGCGCAATTCCATGATAGTTTGAGACTTGGGAAAATTGTCGATTGCTTGCGTGCGCTCAACAGGGGGCTTGAATCCGCTCGCGTTGACTTGGAACCCTAAGAAAATAACCTCACTTTTACCAAATTGACACTTTTTAGGGTTAATTTGGAGGTGGTTCCTCTGCAAAATCTCAAAGATTGTCTGGAGGTGCTTCAAATGCTCCTCATGCGTTGTGGAGAACACGATGATGTCGTCCATATAGCATCCTACGAATGGAATGCCACGAAGCAGGTTGTCCATGTGGCGCTGGAAGGTTTGCGCTGCATTGCGGAGTCCGGGTGGCATGCCGACAAGCTCGAAAAGGCCGAACGGTGTAGTGACGGCTGTTTTCGGAATATCATCTGGAGCGACTGGGATCTGGTGGTAGGCACGCACCAAATCGATTGTGGAGAAAACCGAGCATCCATGCAGACGTTGAAGAATGTCTTCCCCATGGGGAATCGGATAGCAATCTGGAATAGTGGACGCATTAAGTTTGCGATAATCCCCAGTAGTACGCCATTCGTTGCTCCCCTTGGGGACCAAATGAATAGGACTGGCCCATTGACTGCTGGAGGGACGAATCACTCCTTGCTGGAGTAAGAGATCGAAATCTCGGCGTGCCGCTTTTAATTTTTCGCCTGTAAGCCGTCTTGGCTTGTCGAAAACAGGTGGGCCAGTTGTTTGAATGCAATGCGCAACCTCGTTATGAATGCGGGTTGCTAAAGGCACTTTAGGACGTGTGATCTGCACAAAGCGACTAAGAAGATTGGAGTACGGGCGATCTATTCCACTGAAACTTTGCACGTTGATTGTAGAAACGTTGTAGAGTTTTGCTTCTGCAACTTCTCCTTTGGTCGAAACAGCTTTTGAGGGATCCATAAGGCGTTTACCCTTGAGGTCGAGGATGAGGCCGTGGTGCGTGAGGAAATCTGCTCCGATGATTGCTGATTGGACGTTCGCAACGACGAACGACCAGGTGAAGTTACGCCGTAGGTTGAGACCAAAAGTTAGATTTAGCGTGCCGTAGGTATCAATTATAGACGTGTTGGCCGCATAGAGTTTGAAGTCGTCTTTGCGACGATGCAATCCCTTGATTATCGAAACAGGTATAAGTGAGATGACTGTTCCGGAGTCGATAAGGAATTTTATGTGGGTATTACGATCGATTATGTGAAGTCGGTACTCCTTTGAGAGGCGAGTGCTTGGAGGTCTGCTGTCACCAGTCGCCTGAACAGGTGACAGCTTCTTTAGTTTCCCTGCTGTGGCACCCAGGCACAGGGCGAGGAGCATTTTCGTGCATAAGGTCCGAATTTGGCATGATAAAAGCAGACACGTGGTGCTCGGAGTTGCTGCTGGTTGCGATCGGCTGAGCGAGAATGACTGAGAGGCTGCATGTTCTGCAGAAGAGTTAAAGAGGCCTTGATGGCAGCGATGTCGCGTTTCAAGTCGTCCACGACACTTGTGCCAGCAGCCGGCGGGTGTTACCTCTGAATTGTGCCGAGGAGGGCCCAGCAGCCATGACAAAAGAACCCGATTCCTCTTCCATGAGATCGTCAGCGAGTGCAGTTTGCTCTTCCAAAGTTGCTGAGCGTAGGAGCTTTAAGCCCCGTTGTACGTGCTGCGGTAGCTGAGAGAGCCAGCGGACTCGCAAGACGTCTGCAGACGCGCGACCATCAGCAAGTGTTGTCATTTGCCGAAGGAGCTGCGAGGGCTTCTTGTCCCCAAGGTCAAGCTCCAGTAAAGCGCGCTGCAACTGTCTGTCCGGCGACTCCGTAAATCTCTTGATAATAATCTCCTTCAGGTGCTCGTATTTGTTTACTTCCGAGGGTTGCGCCAGAACATCAGATACTTCAGTCATTATATCAGCATCCAAAGCACTGATTAAATGGTAGTAGCGCGTGTTATCTGAAGAAATGCGGCTGCATTGAAATTGCGCTTCGATCTGCACGAACCATAACCGCACATTTTGCTTCCAAAATTTCGGTAGCTTGATGGTGGCAACCGACTCGACGACAGGAATAACGGTGCCTGCGCTGTTGCCGCGTTGAATTTCACCAGAGTCAGGCGAAGTTGGCGGTGCAGGCAAACAATCTCCGGTGTTCTGCATTTTGCTTATTGCGGGGTCACCAATATAGTAACTTATGTAGTTACCGCTTTATTTAATTACTTAGTGCAATATCTTATTGTTCTATGCCGTAAGCTTGTTGCGCGCGGCGTTGAAGTTCCAGTGTGTCCAGTCTGACGATATCAGAAGATATCGTCCTCCAGGAAAGGTCTTGGCGTTAGTACCTGTTTTCGCCGTGATGCCAGACCGGGCTTCAGTCTGGGCGCCACAATGTTCTGTTCGAACATGTTCTGTTCGAACATGTTCTGTTCGAACATGTTCTGTTCGAACATGTTCTGTTCGAACATGTTCTGTTCGAACATGTTCTGTTCGAACATGTTCTGTTCGAACATGTTCTGTTCAAATATGTTCTGTTCAAACATGTTCTCTTCGAACATGTTCTGTTCGAACATGTTCTGTTCGAACATGTTCTGTTCGAACATGTTCAGTTCGAACATTTTCTGTTCGAACATGTTCTGTTCGAACATGTTCTGTTCGAATATATTCAGTTCGAACATTTTCTGTTCGAACATGTTCTGTTTGAACATGTTTTGGTCGAACAAGTTCTGTTCGATTATGTTCTGTTCTGTTCTGGACCGAGTACGTGACCAAATACGGGACCGAGTACGGGACCAAGTACGGGACCGAGTACGGGACCGAGTACGGGACCGAGTACGGGACCGAGTACGGGACCGAGTACGGGACCGAGTACGGGACCGAGTACGGGACCGAGTACGGGACCGAGTACGAAACCGAGTACCGGACGGAGTACGGGACCGAGTATGGGACCGATTACGGGACCGAGTACGGGACCGAGTACGGGACAGAGAACGGGACCCCGTACGGGACAGAGTACGGGACCGAGTACGGGACCGAGTACGGGACCGAGTACGGGACCGAGTACCGGATCGAGTACCGGACCGAGTTAGGGACAGAGTACGGGACCGCGTACGGGACAGGGTACGGGACCGCGTACGGGACAGGGTACGAAACCAAGTATGGGACCGAGTACGGGACCGAGTACGGCACCGAGTACGGGACCGAGTACGGGACCGAGTACGGGACCGAGTACGGGACCGAGTATGGGACCGAGTACGGGACCGAGTACAGGACCGAGTACGGGACCGAGTACGGGACCGAGTACGGGACCAAGTATGGTACCGAGTACGGGACCTAGTACGGGACCGAGTACGGGACCGAGTACGGGACCAAGTATGTTACCGAGTACGGGACCTAGTACGGGACCGAGTACGAAACCGAGTACCGGACGGAGTACGGGACCGAGTACGGGACACAGTATGGGACCGATTACGGGACCGAGTACGGGACAGAGAACGGGACCCCGTACGGGACAGAGTACGGGACTGAGTACGGGACCGAGTACGGGACCGAGTACGGGACCAATTATGGGACCGTACGGGACCGAGTACTGGACCGAGTACGGGACCGATTACGGGACCGAGTACGGGACCAAGTATGGGACCGAGTACGGCACCGAATACGGGACCAAGTACGGGACCAAGTTTGGGACCGAGTACGGGACCGAGTACTGGACCGAGTACGGGACCGATTACGGGAACGAGTATGGGACGGAGTACGGGACGGAGTACGGGACCGCACGGGACCGAGTACGTAAATGTTTTGTTCGAAGTTGTTCTGTTTCAGTATGTTCACTTCAAACATTTTCTGTTCGAAAGTGTTCTGTTCGAAATTGTTCAGTTCTGTTCGAATTTGTTCTGTTCGACCATGTTCTGTTCGAACATGTTCTGTTCGAACATGTTCTGTTCGAACATGTTCTGTTCGAACATGTTCTGTTCGAACATGTTCTGTTCGAACATGTTCTGTTCAAACATGTTCTGTTTGAAGATATTCTGTTCGAACATGTCCTGTTCGAACACGTCCTGTTCGAAAATGTTAATGTTCTGGACCGAGTACGTGACCAAATACGGGACCGAGTACGGGACCAAGTACGGGACCGTACGGGACCGAGTACGGGACCGAGTACTGGACCGAGTACAGGACCGAGTACGGCACCGTGTACGGGAACAAGTATGGGACCGTGTACGGGACCTAGTACTGGACCGAGTACGGGACCGAGTACGGGACCGAGTACGGGACCGAGTACGGGACCGAGTACGGGACCGTGTACGGGACCGAGTACTGGACCGAGTACGGGACCGATTACGGGACCGAGTACGGGACCAAGTATGGGACCGAGTACGGCACCGAATACGGGACCAAGTACGCGACCAAGTATAGGACTGAGTACGGGACCGAGTACTGGACCGAGTACGGGACCGATTACGGGAACGAGTATGGGACGGAGTACGGGACGGAGTACGGGACCGTACGGGACCGAGAACGTAAATGTTTTGTTCGAACTTGTTCTGTCTCAGTATGTTCAGTTCGAACATTTTCTGTTCGAAAGTGTTCTGTTCGAAATTGTTCAGTTCTGTTCGAATTTGTTCTGTTCGAACATGTTCTGTTCGAACATTTTCTGTTCGAACACGTCCTGTTCGAAAATGTTAATGTTCTGGACCGAGTACGTGACCAATTACGGGACAGAGTACGGGACCAAGTACGGGACCGTACGGGACATAGTACGGGACCGTACGGGACCGAGTACGGGACCGAGTACTGGACCGAGTACAGGACCGAGTACGGCACCGTGTACGGAAACAAGTATGGGACCGTGTACGGGACCTAGTACTGGACCGAGTACGGGACCGAGTACGGGACCGAGTACGGGACCGAGTACGGGACCGAGTACGGGACCGTGTACGGGACCGAGTACTGGACCGAGTACGGAACCGATTACGGGACCGAGTACGGGACCAAGTATGGGACCGAGTACGGCACCGAATACGGGACCAAGTACGGGACCAAGTATAGGACTGAGTACGGGACCGAGTACTGGACCGAGTACGGGACCGATTACGGGAACGAGTATGGGACGGAGTACGGGACGGAGTACGGGACCGTACGGGACCGAGAACGTAAATGTTTTCTTCGAACTTGTTCTGTTTCAGTATGTTCAGTTCGAACATTTTCTGTTCGAAAGTGTTCTGTTCGAAATTGTTCAGTTCTGTTCGAATTTGTTCTGTTCGAACATGTTCTGTTCGAACATTTTCTGTTCGAACATGTTCTGTTCGAACATGTTCTGTTCGAACATGTTCTGTTCGAACTTGTTCTGTTCGAACATGTTCATTTTGAACTTGTTCTGTTCGAACATGTTCTGTTAGAACCGGTCCTGTTCGAAGACGTCCTATTCGAAAATGTTCATGTTCTGGACCGAGTACTTGACCAAATACGGGACCGAGTACGGGACCAAGTACGGGACCGTACGGGACCGAGTACGGGACCGTACGGGACCGAGTACGGGACCGAGTGCTGGACCAAGTATGGGACCGAGTACGGCACCGTGTACGGGAACAAGTATGGGACCGTGTACGGGACCTAGTACGGGAACGAGTACGGGACCGAGTACGGGACCGAGTACGGGACCGAGTACGGGACCGAGTACGGGACCGAGTACGGGACCGAGTACGGGACCGAGTACGGCACCGAGTACGGGACCGAGTACGGCACCGAGTACGGGACCGAGTGCTGGACCAAGTATGGGACCGAGTACGGGACCGCGTACGGGACTGAGTACGGCACCGAGTACGGGACCGTGTACGGGACCGAGTATGGGACCGAGGACGAAACCGATTACCGGACGGAGTACGGGACCGAGTACGGGACCGAGTACGGGACAGAGTACGGGACCGAGTACTGGACCGAGTACAGGACCGAGTACGGGACCGAGTACGGGACCAAGTATGGGACCGAGTACGGGACCTAGTACGGGACCGAGTACGGGACCGAGTACGGGGACGAGTACGGTACCGAATACGAAACCGAGTACCGGACCAAGTACGGGACAGAGTACGGGACCGAGTACGGGACAAAGTATGGGACCGAGTACGGGACCGAGTACGGGACCGAGTACCGGACCGAGTACGGGACAGAGTACGGGACCGCGTACGGGACAGAGTACGGGACCAAGTATGGGACCGAGTACGGGACCGAGTACGGGACCGAGTGCGGGACCGAGTACAGGACCGAGTACGGGACCAAGTACGGGATCGAGTACGGGACCAAGTATGTTACCGAGTACGGGACCTAGTACGGGACCGAGTACGGGACGGAGTACGGGACCGAGTACGGGACCAAGTATGGGACGATTACGGGACCGAGTACGG
>NW_025416863.1:0-15035 GCF_016746395.2 Drosophila simulans
CAAATGCTTTCGCTTAAGTTAGTCTTACGACGGTCCAAGAATTTCACCTCTCGCGTCGTAATACTAATGCCCCCAAACTGCTTCTATTAATCATTACCTCTTGATCTGAAAACCAATGAAAGCAGAACAGAGGTCTTATTTCATTATCCCATGCACAGAATATTCAGGCATTTGAAGCCTGCTTTAAGCACTCTAATTTGTTCAAAGTAATAGTACCGGCCCACAATAACACTCGTTTAAGAGCACTAGTGCAGGTTTTTAAATAGGAGGAACATATGAAAAAATACAAGTATTTAATCACATATAAGAACTCCACCGGTAATACGCTTACATACATAAAGGTATAGTACTAACCACAATTGTAAGTTGTACTACCCGTATGAAGCACAAGTTCAACTACGAACGTTTTAACCGCAACAACTTTAATATACGCTATTGGAGCTGGAATTACCGCGGCTGCTGGCACCAGACTTGCCCTCCAATTGGTCCTTGTTAAAGGATTTAAAGTGTACTCATTCCAATTACAGGGCCTCGGATATGAGTCCTGTATTGTTATTTTTCGTCACTACCTCCCCGAGCTGGGAGTGGGTAATTTACGCGCCTGCTGCCTTCCTTAGATGTGGTAGCCGTTTCTCAGGCTCCCTCTCCGGAATCGAACCCTGATTCCCCGTTACCCGTTGCAACCATGGTAGTCCTAGATACTACCATCAAAAGTTGATAGGGCAGACATTTGAAAGATCTGTCGTCGGTACAAGACCATACGATCTGCATGTTATCTAGAGTTCAACCAATATAACGATCTTGCGATCGCTTGGTTTTAGCCTAATAAAAGCACATGTCCCATAAGGTTCATGTTTTAATTGCATGTATTAGCTCTAGAATTACCACAGTTATCCAAGTAACTGTTAACGATCTAAGGAACCATAACTGATATAATGAGCCTTTTGCGGTTTCACTTTTAATTCGTGTGTACTTAGACATGCATGGCTTAATCTTTGAGACAAGCATATAACTACTGGCAGGATCAACCAGAATAATGTTTTTCCTTCATATTCCATTCATATTTTTTGAATCGAAATAAGCAATATAATAGATATATGGATTTTTCACTTTATATAATTCCATGATTTTTATTATATTGAATAAAATTCAATATTTCGCCTTTGGGTAAAATTTTAATATAATTTATAAGTAAATATCCATTCGATTACGGCCATTTTATATAGCATTCGTAATCCATAATTTCATTTTTAATTTATACTTGTTTTACCAATATAACAAGAATTTCATATAATTATTGTAATATATATGTTTCTATAATTATATCTTTTTATATATACATATTTCATTATAAAATATCATTTTATTTCCAACATACATAATTATTGTATCCACACATGTACAATTTTTGTTTAACCAATAAATATTAAGTTAAATCATTTGCATTTTGAAGATAAATTTAAAATTTATCTCTTTTCATATATCTCTCTGGTAATATATAAATAAAACCAAGCGCATATGATAATATTTCCACATTTAATATATATTTTATATTTCTTTCATAAGAATCCATATTTGTATTATACGTAACGATATAATAATCCAACTATACGGCAGGTAATAAATAAATATTTGCCTGCCTCCAAAAATTAACGATAATATATGGAAACGATTTGTTATTCTATATATAATAGAAACTTGACTTTTGTTTCAACGAATTTATCTAAAAGCGTATATTCCTATTATCCGCGGAGCCAAGTCCCGTGTTCTATAGAACTGAGAAACAAATTTGTACGGATAATAATATACTTTATTGTATGTAACCAATATAAACATAATCCGAAATAAATATTTCGAATAATGCGGGAGGTCGGCAACCACTGCCTACCTATAGTAGTTTTTGAACCCGCTGTCGTCAAAGCGGGTATTTTCAATTCCGTTTGGCCACCCAACATACGGGCTATTCTCTTATATATTAAGAGATTATATGAACATTTCATTTTTTTTTCCATTATTCATATATAATATGATTATTTTTTTCTTTATACATATAATACATATTAATTTTCATATGTTTATTATTTAATTTACTCATATTATTGGCCAAAATCATATGAATACATAAGTTTTGAACAATATGAGAGGTCGGCAACCACTGCCTACCTATAGTAGTTTTTGAACCCTCTGTCGTAATTCCGGTCGTTTACACTACTATACCCTCTCCCTATAATGGCTTTTCTCTATAATACTAAGAGAATGTGGGAATATTCAGCATTTTTTCCTTATACATATAATAATTAATCATTTCATATGTATATTATTTAATTTACTCATATAATTCCCAAAATATATGAATTCATAAGTTTTGAACAATATGAGAGGTCGGCAACCACTGCCTACCTATAGTAGTTTTTGAACCCTCTGTCGTAATTCCGGTCGTTTACACTACTATACCCTCTCACTATAATGGCTTTTCTCTATAATACTGAGAGAATGTGGGAATATTTCAGCATTTTTTCCCTTATACATATAATAATTAATCATTTTCATATGTATATTATTTAATTTACTCATATAATTCCCAAAATCATATGAATACATAAGTTTTGAACAATATGAGAGGTCGGCAACCACTGCCTACCTATAGTAGTTTTTGAACCCTCTGTCGTAATTCCGGTCGTTTACACTACTATACCCTCTCACTATAATGGCTTTTCTCTATAATACTGAGAGAATGTGGGAATATTTCAGCATTTTTTCCCTTATACATATAATAATTAATCATTTTCATATGTATATTATTTAATTTACTCATATAATTGCCAAAATCATATGAATACATAAGTTTTGAACAATATGAGAGGTCGGCAACCACTGCCTACCTATAGTAGTTTTTGAACCCTCTGTCGTAATTCCGGTCGTTTACACTACTATACCCTCTCACTATAATGGCTTTTCTCTATAATACTGAGAGAATGTGGGAATATTTCAGCATTTTTTCCCTTATACATATAATAATTAATCATTTTCATATGTATATTATTTAATTTACTCATATAATTGCCAAAATCATATGAATACATAAGTTTTGAACAATATGAGAGGTCGGCAACCACTGCCTTATACATATAATAATTAATCATTTTCATATGTATATTATTTAATTTACTCATATAATTGCCAAAATCATATGAATACATAAGTTTTAAACAATATGAGAGGTCGGCAACCACTGCCTTACCTATAGTAGTTTTTGAACCCTCTGTCGTAATTCCGGTCGTTTACACTACTATACCCTCTCACTATAATGGCTTTTCTCTATAATACTGAGAGAATGTGGGAATATTTCAGCATTTTTTCCCTTATACATATAATAATTAATCATTTTCATATGTATATTATTTAATTTACTCATTTAATTGCCAAAATCATATGAATACATAAGTTTTGAACAATATGAGAGGTCGGCAACGGTCTTTCCTCTATAATACTAAGATAATATGGGAATATTTCAGCATTTTTTCCCTTATACATATAATAATTAATCATTTTCATAAGTATATTATTTAATTTACTCGTATATAATTGCCAAAATCCTATGAACACATAAGAGAATACAATATGAGAGGTCGGCGCAACCATAATATAGTAGTTGATGACGAGGTGTTTGGCAACTTGATACAATTCTTTAAAGTCTTTATATCAAAAATTATATGATAGGGACAATATCATATGCGTCACTAAATTGATGACGAGGTGTTTGGCAACTTGACACAATTCATTAAAGTCTTTATATTAATTATATGATATGGACAATATCATATGCGTCACTAAATTGATGACGAGGTGTTTGGCAACTTGATACAATTCTTTAAAGTCTTTATATCAAAAATTATATGATAGGGACAATATCATATGCGTCACTAAATTGATGACGAGGTGTTTGGCAACTTGACACAATTCATTAAAGTCTTTATATTAATTATATGATATGGACAATATCATATGCGTCACTAAATTGATGACGAGGTGTTTGGCAACTTGATACAATTCTTTAAAGTCTTTATATCAAAAATTATATGATAGGGACAATATCATATGCGTCACTAAATTGATGACGAGGTGTTTGGCTACAGGAAAAAATCATTTATTTATCGAATCATCAAGCAAAGGATAAGCTTCAGTGGATCGCAGTATGGCAGCTGCTCAACCACTTACAACACCTTGCCTGTTACAAAAGTCGTTTACAATTGATTCTAGGCTTTGTCATTGTATTAAATAATGCTTTTATATGTAACTAGCGCGGCATCAGGTGATCGAAGATCCTCCTAATTTACTATGTTACAAATTACATTGGCATCACATCCATTGTCGTTTATAAAATAAATTATAAACTTTAAATGGTTTAGAAGCCATACAATGCAAATTGCCCCTTATTTATCATTGCAGTCCAGCACGGATACGACCTTAGAGGCGTTCAGGCATAATCCAACGGACGTAGCGTCATACCACTGTTCGCTCGAACAAGTATTGTGCCATTGGTCCGTACCTGCGGTTCCTCTCGTACTACGCAGGAATGCTGTCGCAACAACGTTTTGTCATTAGTAGGGTAAAACTAACCTGTCTCACGACGGTCTAAACCCAGCTCACGTTCCCTTGCATGGGTGAACAATCCAACGCTTGGTGAATTTTGCTTCACAATGATAGGAAGAGCCGACATCGAAGGATCAAAAAGCGACGTCGCTATGAACGCTTGGCCGCCACAAGCCAGTTATCCCTATGGTAACTTTTCTGACACCTCTTGTTAAAAACTCTTTAAACCAAAAGGATCGATAGGCCGAGCTTTTGCTGTCCCTGTGTGTACTGAACACCGAGATCAAGTCAGCATTTGCCCTTTTGCTCTATGTGTGGTTTCTGTCCGCACTGAGCTGGCCTTGGGACACCTCCGTTATTATTTGAGAGATGTACCGCCCCAGTCAAACTCCCTACCTGGCAATGTCCTTGAATTGGATCATACCTGAGTAATTGGAGTTATACCAAATTTTCAAATCAAAAATACATAAATGCATCGTTTTATTAAAGAATTTGTTTGCGATTATATAACAAACTCGTGATACTTTGATCAAGAAGCTTGCATCAAAACCCAATACCATAAGATATAATAAATATATCCGTATAATGGCTAGGAAATGATACACGTTCCATTTAATCAAGTAAGTAAGGAAACAATAAGAGTAGTGGTATTTCATTGACGATACCAAACCGAGGTCTAATATCTCCCACTTATTCTACACCTCTTATGTCTCCTTACACTGCCAGATTAGAGTCAAGCTCAAAAGGGTCTTCTTTCCCCGCTAATTATTCCAAGCCCGTTCCCTTGGCTGTGGTTTCGCTAGATAGTAGATAGGGACAGTGACTTTCGGACCTCTCCGAACTTGTTTTACGTGGCGTGTTCCACACTGAAGGGATTACAACCACGACACCCTGAACACCCACTAGTGGTGCATGTATCAACATGGTGCATGAGTCTGGATACGCCAGACAAGCGTCCCGGACTGGAAGCTATAGCTATGTACATAGCGACCACCCCGGTAGCAATTCGAGTACTTGCTTGCCGGGCAAGCACTCCCCCTTGCTGAGGAGCGAGATCTACCTAAAATCTCTACTGATCTCTGGGTCACAGCACCCGAGTTTTGCGCAACCAGCACCGCAACTCAAACGTCGAACACGAAGGCTCTACCCGCGATATGGGTACCAACCACAGCCACCACGATACTCCCACCAGGGGGCCTACCTCAATGTGCAGTCTTGGATAGCTGCACAACCCGTGGTACCGAAAGAGAGGCTCGGTGGGCCTCCTCCTTTTGCTCCGACAAGCACGGTTAGAGGAACCTATCGCTATATTAGTCGCCTCTTACGACAAGCAATAGCGGGCTGTGGAAGTATTCTCGCCCGCTAACCACACGGCGAAGTTTTTGGGCTAAACGCCCCTCCTCCTACGGAACACCTCGTCCGCAAACTCTGCCAGCTGTTGAGTCCTCTGTTGATCTTCCAGGATTCTATCGAAGGTCCAGTTTTCGCCAAGGCGCTGCACTCCAAGTCCATCGAGGTTCCGCAAATCTGCATATAGGGGGCAGGCGCACAATATGTGCATCCAATCCTCATATGGATCTCCACAAGCGCAAGCAGTGGTATCGCTGAGGGCTCTCCCTTGCAAAAATGCGTTAAACGACCCGTGACCTGTCAGCAGGTAAGACGTCCTCATCGAGAATCCAAAGCTTGGATTCCGATAGGCAAGAGTGACGTATGGGATGAACTTATGCGTCACCCGTCCTGGCTCGCTGTCGTCATCCCATCTATTCTGCCAATTCTGCAGTAAGCACTCTTCTAGGCGCGTCTTCCTCTGCTTCCAGCTTAGACACGTAGTGTCCTCGTCGTATAGCCAGTCGTTCTCCTCCAGCGGGTATCCACGCTTCAGCTTGTATTTGACCGCTAGAAATTTAGCAGCCAAGTCAAGCGGGGGAGCTCCACCAAGTACCTGCAGTGCCACTGTGGACACAGTTCGGCACACCGAGAGGCTTCCAAGCAGGATTAGCCTCTGGCAGGAGGCTAGTCTTCTCCGGGCGGCTACTTGCTCGGCGGTGTCATACCATACCGGGGCACCAAACAGCACACAAGGTGCCATGAGTCCGTCATATATGGTCCGCCTGGCTCGAGGACTGAAGCCCCAGTCTGCTCGAAGCACACGCGCCAATGCTCCAACGACTCCGGTCATTCGCTGGCGAAGCGAAGCTATGTGCGTGAGGAATTTCATTCCTTCACTGACCGTGATGCCAAGGTACCGACAGCTACGCACATACGGAAGGTTCGCTCCAGCAAACCTCACCGTAGGCGCACGTCTCAAGGCACCTTTCAGCAGCATTATTACCGTCTTGCTGGTCGAGACGGCAACGCCAACTTCCGCTCCCCACGCTTCTACGATGGACATCAGCTGTGCACCTTTTTCCTCTAGCATAGCTCGGGAATTTCCCTCGACGAGAAGCAGCAAGTCATCCGCGTATGCACTCAGCTGGCAATACGGCTGGAGACGCTGAAGCAGTACATCCATCAGTATGTCCCAGATAAATGGGCCACTGATTGATCCCTGCGGGCAGCCTCTAGTTACCGGTACATCCACAGTACCGAAACTGCTTCGGATCACTGCTCTTCGGTCGGAGAAAAAGCTCTGCCACAAGCCCATCTCCCGGCATCCCAAGTCGGCTAGTCGGCGGAGTGCAGCACTCCATTCGACGTTGTCGAATGCTCCTTTGAAGTCCACGAATGTGCCGAGCACGTATTGCGCCGGGCTGGCACCAACACTGCTCTTCACGTGCCTCCAAGCATCCTCCACACATCGTCCTTGGCGAAATCCAAACTGCCATCTGCAGCCTTCCGGAAGAACTTCTCTCACACGATTCACCATGATGGCCTCGAGCACCTTACCAAAGACTGGTAGCAAGCATATTCCTCTATATGAGGAGGGCTCACACTTGTCCTTATCTGGCCCTTTGAGCAGCGAGACAACTCGTGGGCACTTCCATTCGGCGGGAAAATATCCTAATCGGATGCATCGGGAAAACAACGATGCAAGGTGCTCGGGTATGGCGCGCCAGACTGCCTTGCAGATAGTGCCATTGATGCCGTCCAAGCCGGGAGAGCGCCTGCTCTTCAACCGGGCAACACATGCATCAACCTCGAATACTTCGAGGGCCGGTGGGACTTCCTCCGCGATGGCAGTCGGTGCTTCGGACTCCGCAACTGGGAAGAAATTGCGGAGGAGCACTCGTGCACAGTCACCCCAATCAGTGATCATCTCGCCATTCACGCGGAGGCACCCAATCTCCGTGCACTTCCTGCGGCCTCGGCAAATCTTGTAGACGCGCCCCCATGGGTCGTCGGCATGATCTCCCACGAAGCGTTTCCAGTCATCCATTTTCGCCCTCCAAATGAGCTTCTTGTAGTTGGCTGAGGCCCGCCTCAGCTCGGCCACTACACGCTCTATAGCGGCACCGTCATCACGACGCCTTCCATCTTGGAGTAGGCGACGAAGTCTCCGGACTTCGCGCCTTGCATCGCAGAGGTCGGCAGTCCACCAACGTGCTCTCCTGTTGGGCGATCGAATTGACTTTCTTCCCAGCGCAATATCACATACATTATGTACTATACTGCGCAGGGTCGAAACTTGCTGGTCCAACGGCGACTCTGAGAAGTTTTCCGGAAGTTCGGCTGTTCTACTCACCATTTCCTCCTTGAACAATCGCCAACGTGCATTGGAGAAGTTCCAGGACGGCACAGGAGCTATGCTCTCAACTGCGCGCGCGGTAGTTGGTTCGGCCACAACAGTAATGATGTTGTGGTCACTCAATTCCCACTCGTCCACTCTCCACTCATATGTGGCCCACATAGATGCTGCCTCATTGACGATTGTCACGTCGATATCGCTTGTAGCTCTGTGATTATCGAACGTGTACACCTCTGTTGACTGGTTTAGGGCGGCGACTCTTGCCTCCAGCATCCACTCTGACAGCAGCTCACCCCGTCTGTAGTTAGCTTGCCCCTCGGCATGACGAGAGAGTTTGCTAAGCCACATGGGGGACACTGCATTCGCGTCGAGGCCCAGGATTGCGGGGGTCCTGCTGGCCTGCAGCAGGACCGCATCCATGTACCGGAGGTACGGTTCCAGAGGTGCATCAAACTGGCAGTATGCGGCGCAAAGGAAGATGGAGCCAAAACTCCCTTTAACGACCAGACATACGCCATAATCTGTGGTGAGGGTCTCCACTGGCATACAGATGGCTTCCTGGTGATCCACTAGGATGGCTGCCTTCCCTCGCCGATCGATGAAAATTCTCATTCCTTCAGGCAGCACATCCATTGTCGTTTATAAAATAAATTATAAACTTTAAATGGTTTAGAAGCCATACAATGCAAATTGCCCCTTATTTATCATTGCAGTCCAGCACGGATACGACCTTAGAGGCGTTCAGGCATAATCCAACGGACGTAGCGTCATACCACTGTTCGCTCGAACAAGTATTGTGCCATTGGTCCGTACCTGCGGTTCCTCTCGTACTACGCAGGAATGCTGTCGCAACAACGTTTTGTCATTAGTAGGGTAAAACTAACCTGTCTCACGACGGTCTAAACCCAGCTCACGTTCCCTTGCATGGGTGAACAATCCAACGCTTGGTGAATTTTGCTTCACAATGATAGGAAGAGCCGACATCGAAGGATCAAAAAGCGACGTCGCTATGAACGCTTGGCCGCCACAAGCCAGTTATCCCTATGGTAACTTTTCTGACACCTCTTGTTAAAAACTCTTTAAACCAAAAGGATCGATAGGCCGAGCTTTTGCTGTCCCTGTGTGTACTGAACACCGAGATCAAGTCAGCATTTGCCCTTTTGCTCTATGTGTGGTTTCTGTCCGCACTGAGCTGGCCTTGGGACACCTCCGTTATTATTTGAGAGATGTACCGCCCCAGTCAAACTCCCTACCTGGCAATGTCCTTGAATTGGATCATACCTGAGTAATTGGAGTTATACCAAATTTTCAAATCAAAAATACATAAATGCATCGTTTTATTAAAGAATTTGTTTGCGATTATATAACAAACTCGTGATACTTTGATCAAGAAGCTTGCATCAAAACCCAATACCATAAGATATAATAAATATATCCGTATAATGGCTAGGAAATGATACACGTTCCATTTAATCAAGTAAGTAAGGAAACAATAAGAGTAGTGGTATTTCATTGACGATACCAAACGAGGTCTAATATCTCCCACTTATTCTACACCTCTTATCTCCTACACTGCCAGATTAGAGTCAAGCTCAAAAGGGTCTTCTTTCCCCGCTAATTATTCCAAGCCCGTTCCCTGGCTGTGGTTTCGCTAGATAGTAGATAGGGACAGTAGGAATCTCGTTAATCCATTCATGCGCGTCACTAATTAGATGACGAGGCATTTGGCTACCTTAAGAGAGTCATAGTTACTCCCGCCGTTGACCCGCGCTTACTTGAATTTCTTCACTTTGACATTCAGAGCACTGGGCAGAAATCACATTGTGTCAACACCCGCTAGGGCCATCACAATGCTTTGTTTTAATTAGACAGTCGGATTCCCCAAGTCCGTGCCAGTTCTGAATTGATTGTTAATTGATAATCGTTATAATTGATAAGAACTAATTGGTTTAACCCAAATAGTATTCTTAAAAATTTTAGCAAGAAAGTTCCACAATTGGCTACGTAACTAAACTATCCGGGGAACAAGTAACTAACATAAATGCTAGAAACTCTATTTACCCAGAACGAGCACATAAACCATGTTATTGTTTCCCAATCAAGCCCGACTATCTCAATCTTCAGAGCCAATCCTTATCCCGAAGTTACGGATCTAATTTGCCGACTTCCCTTACCTACATTATTCTATCGACTAGAGACTCTTCACCTTGGAGACCAGCTGCGGATATTGGTACGGCCTGTTGAGAAGTTTGCGTGTCCCCACCATAAATTTTCAAGGTCCGAGGAGAAAATATCGACACAACAGTATATGTCATGCTCTTCTAGCCCATCTACCATATCTCTCTGCGAAAGACTTCCATGGTAGTACGGCTATAAAACAGAAAAGAAAACTCTTCCGATATCTCTCGACGGCTTCTTTATGGTCGTTCCTGTTGCCAGGATGAGCACGAGGCCCATATTTAATAACAAACGGATACTCAACAGGTTACGGAATTGGAACCGTATTCCCTTTCGTTCAAAATTATTCAAGTGTATTATATTCGCTTTGTTTATATAGTTAGGCATTTTTGTTTTACTTGAAAATTTTCGGCTTTCGCCTTGAACTTAGGACCGACTAACTCGTGATCAACCACTGTTCACACGAAACCCTTCTCCACTTCAGTCCTCCAAGGTCTCATTCGATTATTTGCTACTACCACCAAGATCTGTACCAATGGCAGCTCCATGCAGGCTTACGCCAAACACTTCTACGCATACCATTGTACCTTCCTACTCACTAAAGTTTCAAAATTTATATCACAAGTAATATAAATCATCTACTTTAGCGGTAATGTATAGGTATACAACTTAAGCGCCATCCATTTTAAGGGCTAGTTGCTTCGGCAGGTGAGTTGTTACACACTCCTTAGCGGATTTCGACTTCCATGATCACCGTCCTGCTGTTTTAAGCAACCAACGCCTTTCATGGTATCTGCATGAGTTGTTAATTTGGGCACCGTAACATTACGTTTGGTTCATCCCACAGCGCCAGTTCTGCTTACCAAAAGTGGCCCACTGGGCACATTATATCATAACCTTGAACTTCATATCAAGAAAGTTAAGGTTCTTACCCATTTAAAGTTTGAGAATAGGTTAAGATCGTTTCGACCCTAAGGCCTCTAATCATTCGCTTTACCAGATAAGATTATTTTATATAATATTAAAATGCACCAGCTATCCTGAGGGAAACTTCGGAAGGAACCAGCTACTAGATGGTTCGATTGGTCTTTCGCCCCTATACTCAATTCTGACAATCGATTTGCACGTCAGAACTGTTTCGGTCTTCCATCAGGGTTTCCCCTGACTTCAACCTGATCAAGTATAGTTCACCATCTTTCGGTCACAGCATATATGCTCAAGGTACGTTCCAGTTAGAGGCATAAATAATATAAATATACATTATACATAACTATATAGAACGCCCCGGGATTGTGTTAATTAGCTATAAATAGCTAAAAAACTAATCCCATTATTAGTCAAGTTAATTACGCTATTAGGTTTACATCCCAATAACTTGCACATATGTTAGACTCCTTGGTCCGTGTTTCAAGACGGGTCCCGAAGGTATCCTGAATCTTTCGCATTGTTAATCATACAAGAGCATATAATAAACACAAAAATCAATGATAATTATGCCATTATATAATTCCGAAAAATTAACGCTCTGTAATAATATAAATCTATCAGCACTTTATCAAATTAATAACATTTATTCTGTGTTAAAATGCAAGCAATTTAATTGGAATAAACTATAAGTTATATTTTATGATAAATTTGGATATGCTAATAGATTACAATGTCCTTATATGGAAAAAATGCACATTATTCTTAATAATATTATTTAAATATTACAATTTTAATGATGAATTTTCCATAACGGATATTCAGGTTCATCGGGCTTAACCTCTAAGCAGTTTCACGTACTGTTTAACTCTCTATTCAGAGTTCTTTTCAACTTTCCCTCACGGTACTTGTTTACTATCGGTCTCATGTTATATTTAGTTTTAGATGAGTTTACCACCCACTTAGTGCTGCACTATCAAGCAACACGACTCTTTGGAAACATCATCTAGTAATCATTAACGTTATACGGGCCTGGCACCCTCTATGGGTAAATGGCCTCATTTAAGAAGGACTTAAATCATTAATTTCTCATACTAGAATATTGACGCTCCATACACTGCATCTCACATTTGCCATATAGACAAAGTGACTTAGTGCTGAACTGTTTTCTTTTCGCTCGCCGCTACTAAGAAAATCCTTGTTAGTTTCTTTTCCTCCCCTAATTAATATGCTTAAAT
The DNA here is from genome assembly GCF_016746395.2 of Drosophila simulans. Classification (NCBI taxonomy): domain Eukaryota; kingdom Metazoa; phylum Arthropoda; class Insecta; order Diptera; family Drosophilidae; genus Drosophila; species Drosophila simulans. The sequence goes on from NW_025416863.1 coordinate 12,622, forward strand.
TCAGGGGTAGTCCCATATGAGTTGAGGTTGTATATATAACTATATTTTGCCATAAATTCTTTATATATAAATGATAAAACAATCAATTAAATTCGTTATAAATAGTTCCAATAGTTCTTGTAAGCAAAGTTATTTTTTATCCATTTAACGAACCAACGAAGAATAATAACATAACCAAGTTTTTTTTTTTTCGAATCATTAATAAGAGACAATTCTAGATGAAAAATATTTCAATTTTTTATGCTAGACATTTCTCAGTATTATTTGATTGAAAAAGAAAATATTTCTCTTCGTTTTTCACATTCAAATGTGAGATAATGTTTTTCATTTCTTTTTTAATATTATGAATAAAATCATTATTTAATCCAATAATATACCATATGCTTATAAAAAATTTATAAACAACTTAATTAGCATAGTCTTACAACCCTCAACCATATGTAGTCCAAGCAGCACTATAAAATTAATTAAAGTACATAACAGCATGGACTGCGATATGCGTTCAAAATGTCGATGTTCATGTGTCCTGCAGTTCACACGATGACGCACAGTTTGCTGCGTTCTTCATCGACCCATGAGCCGAGTGATCCACCGCTTAGAGTTTTATAATTCATTTTTATATAATGTCAATATGTTTTTATTGAAAGAAATTAAAAATACACCATTTACTGGCATATATCAATTCCTTCAATAAATTTATTTTTATACCTAAAATAAATGTTGCGAAATGTCTTAGTTTCATATAAGCATTATGTATCATAATAATCTGGTTATGGTTTGCTATTTTGGGTGACACATACTGCAAAATTTATATAAAACATTAACCTGAGGATGACAGGTACAAACATTGTATATTTTAGGTTGTTGCATTAGCCAACGTATGCTCATAACATAGATGAACAATACATATTCGCAACGCGTGTATATTATGGTCCATATACACACAAACTTATTTCGATTACCACATTCAAAATTATTTTAATTTTAATTCGACTTCCACTTTCGAATTTAGTTTAGTTTCTTCGATTTCCATTTTCGAGAATTTGTTTTTATAGGAACGCCGTTGTTGTAGTAAGTACTGCCACAAATACGCACAACAACATTAATAATGTTAAAGTCTTTTTATGAGGTTGCCAAGCCCCACATATAAATAAAATAAAAGCCATCTACATTTTATTTTCACTTTAACTTTTGATTCCGTAGAATCATTTGTAATATTTTATTTTGGTAAATTGTATTTATTTGTATTATAACAAATGTTTATTAACGGTAAGGATATTATACAATAATGATCCTTCCGCAGGTTCACCTACGGAAACCTTGTTACGACTTTTACTTCCCTAAATAATCAAGTTCGGTCAACTTTTGCGAAACAACCGTAACACGCAAGGCGTCACAGTGATCACGTCCGGAGACCTCACTAAATAATTCAATCGGTAGTAGCGACGGGCGGTGTGTACAAAGGGCAGGGACGTAATCAATGCGAGTTAATGACTCACACTTACTGGGATTCCAAGTTCATGTGAACAGTTTCAGTTCACAATCCCAAGCATGAAAGTGGTTCAGCGGTTTTACCCGACCTCTCGGTCTAGGAATACACGTTGATACTTTCATTGTAGCGCGCGTGGCAGCCCAGGACATCTAAGGGCATCACAGACCTGTTATTGCTCAATCTCATTATTGCTAGACGCAATTTGTCCATTTAAGAAGCTAGTGTCCTTATAATGGGACAAACCAACAGGTACGGCTCCACTTACATAAACACATTCAAACACAATAAACATTTTACTGCCACCATGAATGAAGGCTACATAAGCTTCAGCACCATAATCCTGAAGATATCTATTAATATATTTGAGTCTCGTTCGTTTATCGGAATTAACCAGACAAATCACTCCACGAACTAAGAACGGCCATGCACCACCACCCATAGATTCGAGAAAGAGCTATCAATCTGTCTTACACACTTATGTTCGGACCTGGTAAGTTTTCCCGTGTTGAGTCAAATTAAGCCGCAGGCTCCACTCCTGGTGGTGCCCTTCCGTCAATTCCTTTAAGTTTCAGCTTTGCAACCATACTTCCCCCGGAGCCCAAAAGCTTTGGTTTCCCGGGAAGCGACTGAGAGAGCCATAAAAGTAGCTACACCCAATTGCTAGCTGGCATCGTTTATGGTTAGAACTAGGGCGGTATCTGATCGCCTTCGAACCTCTAACTTTCGTTCTTGATTAATGAAAACATCTTTGGCAAATGCTTTCGCTTAAGTTAGTCTTACGACGGTCCAAGAATTTCACCTCTCGCGTCGTAATACTAATGCCCCCAAACTGCTTCTATTAATCATTACCTCTTGATCTGAAAACCAATGAAAGCAGAACAGAGGTCTTATTTCATTATCCATGCACAGAATATTCAGGCAT
>NW_025416864.1:0-14945 GCF_016746395.2 Drosophila simulans
GATTTTGGAGTTATCCCGTCAGGCCCCGGAGATGAAGATAATGAGATTCTTGACGCCCGAAGGTCATGCTCCGTAATAGCAGACCAAACCCTCTCAAGCGAGTGATCCATTTGTATCACTTCTCCACTGCAAGAGCTTGGGCTAGGCTGGGTCATTACTTCTCTCCAGTAGGGAACCATTACTTCTTGGCTTGGCATTACCGACTCATCAGTTCCATTTAGCAAGGACTTGATGCATCTTCCTTTATGCTTATCCCAGTTACGCTGGACGACAGCATACTGCTGCCTTCTGCTTTCTCTCCTATTCCGAGGTCTCCGAGGAGGTCTCGTCAGCGTGTGTCGTACACCCTGTGCCGGAAAAATTCCCAGGAGATATAGCGATAAGCATTGGAGAGTGGTTTCCTTTCCCTCGAGCTCTGCCCTGTCAATGATCGTTTGTAGCTCTTGGGCTCTCCATTTGGAATGGCATTCTACGGGGCTATACCCACGCAGTGTCCGCAAAATTTCCCTGTTCGACTGTTCGAAGGGAGTGATTGGAGTTGTTTCTGATGTTGTTACTTGGTGGTTTTGCTCACTTCTACTAGGGCGGCGCCTTATGGTTAGATTTGCAACTTCCGGGACGAGAGCAGATTGCCCTCTTATCTGCTCTATTTTCTCCTTATAATCGCCCCTCTGTCTTAGCTTTTTGATGGCTTCGACGCTGCGGTTTGCAAAATACACCGCTAGTTGCTTGTTCATGTGTTTATGTCCATTTGCTGTGAGCTCAACCTCCTTTCTCGCCATCATCCACTTCTCTTCCTCACTCCACCTTGCCTTTATATCGACACGTCGACGTTCTTCATCAAGTTCGTCTGGGTGCCGAGATCGCATGTGAACACCGAGTCCTCTCTTGCTGTTAAAGGACCGGCCACATACTGTGCAGGGAACCCTAGATAGAGTAGCCGCTGCGTTTGGTTCATATTGGTCCTCCGGGAAGATATCCACGGAGGGTCGGGTCGTCATCAGATTGTGTAAAGATATCCGAGGCTCGTTATTTGTGTTCGTAGTTCCAATATGAGTAAATTTCCTCTGGGTAACCAGCCCATCGGAAAAGTAAGAGAGTCATAGTTACTCCCGCCGTTGACCCGCGCTTACTTGAATTTCTTCACTTTGACATTCAGAGCACTGGGCAGAAATCACATTGTGTCAACACCCGCTAGGGCCATCACAATGCTTTGTTTTAATTAGACAGATCGGATTCCCAAGTCCGTGCCAGTTCTGATTGATTGTTAATTGATAATCGTTATAATTGATAAGAACTAATTGGTTTAACCCAAATAGTATTCTTAAAAATTTTAGCAAGAAAGTTCCACAATTGGCTACGTAACTAAACTATCCGGGGAACAAGTAACTAACATAAATGCTAGAAACTCTATTTACCCAGAACGAGCACATAACCATGTTATTGTTTCCCAATCAAGCCGACTATCTCATCTTCAGAGCCAATCCTTATCCCGAAGTTACGGATCTAATTTGCCGACTTCCCTTACCTACATTATTCTATCGACTAGAGACTCTTCACCTTGGAGACCAGCTGCGGATATTGGTACGGCCTGTTGAGAAGTTTGCGTGTCCCCCACCATAAATTTTCAAGGTCCGAGGAGAAAATATCGACACAACAGTATATGTCATGCTCTTCTAGCCCATCTACCATATCTCTCTGCGAAAGACTTCCATGGTAGTACGGCTATAAAACAGAAAAGAAAACTCTTCCGATATCTCTCGACGGCTTCTTTATGGTCGTTCCTGTTGCCAGGATGAGCACGAGGCCCATATTTAATAACAAACGGATACTCAACAGGTTACGGAATTGGAACCGTATTCCCTTTCGTTCAAAATTATTCAAGTGTATTATATTCGCTTTGTTTTATTATAGTTAGGCGATTTTTGTTTTACTTGAAAATTTTTCGGCTTTCGCCTTGAACTTAGGACCGACTAACTCGTGATCAACCACTGTTCACACGAAACCCTTCTCCACTTCAGTCCTCCAAGGTCTCATTCGATTATTTGCTACTACCACCAGATCTGTACCAATGGCAGCTCCATGCAGGCTTACGCCAAACACTTCTACGCATACCATTGTACCTTCCTACTCACTAAAGTTTCAAAATTTATATCACAAGTAATATAAATCATCTACTTTAGCGGTAATGTATAGGTATACACTTAAGCGGCCCATCCATTTTAAGGGCTAGTTGCTTCGGCAGGGTGAGTTGTTACACACTCCTTAGCGGATTTCGACTTCCATGATCACCGTCTCTGCTGTTTTTAAGTCAACCAACGCCTTTTCATGGTATCTGCATGAGTTGTTAATTTGGGCACCGTAACATACGTTTGGTTCATCCCACAGCGCCAGTTCTGCTTACCAAAAGTGGCCCACTGGGCACATTATATCATAACCTTGAACTTCATATCAAGAAAGTTAAGGTTCTTACCCATTTAAAGTTTGAGAATAGGTTAAGATCGTTTCGACCCTAAGGCCTCTAATCATTCGCTTTACCAGATAAGATTATTTTATATAATATTAAAATGCACCAGCTATCCTGAGGGAAACTTCGGAAGGAACCAGCTACTAGATGGTTCGATTGGTCTTTCGCCCCTATTACTCAATTCTGACAATCGATTTGCACGTCAGAACTGTTTTCGGTCTTCCATCAGGGTTTCCCCTGACTTCAACCTGATCAAGTATAGTTCACCATCTTTCGGGTCACAGCATATATGCTCAAGGTACGTTCCAGTTAGAGGCATAAATAATATAAATATACATTATACATAACTATATAGAACGCCCCGGGATTGTGTTAATAGCTATAAATAGCTAAAAAACTATCCCATTATTAGTCAAGTTAATTACGCTATTAGGTTTACATCCCAATAACTTGCACATATGTTAGACTCCTTGGTCCGTGTTTCAAGACGGGTCCCGAAGGTATCCTGAATCTTTCGCATTGTTAATCATACAAGAGCATATAATAAACCACAAAAATCAATGATAATTATGCCATTATATAATTCCGAAAAATTAAACGCTCTGTAATAATATAAATCTATCAGCACTTTATCAAATTAATAACATTTATTCTGTGTTAAAATGCAAGCAATTTAATTGGAATAAACTATAAGTTATATTTTATGATAAATTTTGGATATGCTAATAGATTACAATGTCCTTATATGGAAAAAATGCACATTATTCTTAATAATATTATTTAAATATTACAATTTTAATGATGAATTTTCCATAACGGATATTTCAGGTTCATCGGGCTTAACCTCTAAGCAGTTTCACGTACTGTTTAACTCTCTATTCAGAGTTCTTTTCAACTTTCCCTCACGGTACTGTGTTTACTATCCGGTCTCATGGTTATATTTAGTTTTAGATGGAGTTTACCACCCACTTAGTGCTGCACTATCAAGCAACACGACTCTTTGGAAACATCATCTAGTAATCATTAACGTTTATATACGGGCCTGGCACCCTCTATGGGTAAATGGCCTCATTTAAGAAGGACTTAAATCATTAATTTCTCATACTAGAATATTGACGCTCCATACACTGCATCTCACATTTGCCATATAGACAAAGTGACTTAGTGCTGAACTGTTTTTCTTTTCGCTCGCCGCTACTAAGAAAATCCTTGTTAGTTTCTTTTCCTCCCCTAATTAATATGCTTAAATTCAGGGGGTAGTCCCATATGAGTTGAGGTTGTATATATAACTATATTTTGCCATAAATTCTTTATATATAAATGATAAAACAATCAATTAAATTCGTTATAAATAGTTCCAATAGTTCTTGTAAGCAAAGTTATTTTTTATCCATTTAACGAACCAACGAAGAATAATAACATAACCAAGTTTTTTTTTTTTTCGAATCATTAATAAGAGACAATTCTAGATGAAAAATATTTCAATTTTTTATGCTAGACATTTCTCAGTATTATTTGATTGAAAAAGAAAATATTTCTCTTCGTTTTTCACATTCAAATGTGAGATAATGTTTTTCATTTCTTTTTTAATATTATGAATAAAATCATTATTTAATCCAATAATATACCATATGCTTATAAAAAATTTATAAACAACTTAATTAGCATAGTCTTACAACCCTCAACCATATGTAGTCCAAGCAGCACTATAAAATTAATTAAAGTACATAACAGCATGGACTGCGATATGCGTTCAAAATGTCGATGTTCATGTGTCCTGCAGTTCACACGATGACGCACAGTTTGCTGCGTTCTTCATCGACCCATGAGCCGAGTGATCCACCGCTTAGAGTTTTATAATTCATTTTTATATAATGTCAATATTGTTTTTATTGAAAGAAATTAAAAATACACCATTTTACTGGCATATATCAATTCCTTCAATAAATTTATTTTTATACCTAAAATAAATGTTGCGAAATGTCTTAGTTTCATATAAGCATTATGTATCATAATAATCTGGTTATGGTTTGCTATTTTGGGTGACACATACTGCAAAATTTATATAAAACATTAACCTGATGGATGACAGGTACAAACATTGTATATTTTAGGTTGTTGCATTAGCCAACGTATGCTCATAACATAGATGAACAATACATATTCGCAACGCGTGTATATTATGGTCCATATACACACAAACTTATTTCGATTACCACATTCAAAATTATTTTAATTTTAATTCGACTTCCACTTTCGAATTTAGTTTAGTTTCTTCGATTTCCATTTTCGAGAATTTGTTTTTATAGGAAACGCCGTTGTTGTAGTAAGTACTGCCACAAATACGCACAACAACATTAATAATGTTAAAGTCTTTTTATGAGGTTGCCAAGCCCCACATATAAATAAAATAAAAGCCATCTACATTTTATTTTCACTTTAACTTTTGATTCCGTAGAATCATTTTGTAATATTTTTATTTTGGTAAATTGTATTTATTTGTATTATAACAAATGTTTATTAACGGTAAGGATATTATACAATAATGATCCTTCCGCAGGTTCACCTACGGAAACCTTGTTACGACTTTTACTTCCTCTAAATAATCAAGTTCGGTCAACTTTTGCGAAACAACCGTAACACGCAAGGCGTCACAGTGATCACGTCCGGAGACCTCACTAAATAATTCAATCGGTAGTAGCGACGGGCGGTGTGTACAAAGGGCAGGGACGTAATCAATGCGAGTTAATGACTCACACTTACTGGGAATTCCAAGTTCATGTGAACAGTTTCAGTTCACAATCCCAAGCATGAAAGTGGTTCAGCGGTTTACCCGGACCTCTCGGTCTAGGAAATACACGTTGATACTTTCATTGTAGCGCGCGTGCAGCCCAGGACATCTAAGGGCATCACAGACCTGTTATTGCTCAATCTCATTATTGCTAGACGCAATTTGTCCATTTAAGAAGCTAGTGTCCTTATAATGGGACAAACCAACAGGTACGGCTCCACTTACATAAACACATTCAAACACAATAAACATTTTACTGCCACCATGAATGAAGGCTACATAAGCTTCAGCACCATAATCCTGAAGATATCTATTTAATATATTTGAGTCTCGTTCGTTATCGGAATTAACCAGACAAATCACTCCACGAACTAAGAACGGCCATGCACCACCACCCATAGATTCGAGAAAGAGCTATCAATCTGTCTTACACACTTATGTTCGGACCTGGTAAGTTTTCCCGTGTTGAGTCAAATTAAGCCGCAGGCTCCACTCCTGGTGGTGCCCTTCCGTCAATTCCTTTAAGTTTCAGCTTTGCAACCATACTTCCCCCGGAGCCCAAAAGCTTTGGTTTCCCGGGAAGCGACTGAGAGAGCCATAAAAGTAGCTACACCCAATTGCTAGCTGGCATCGTTTATGGTTAGAACTAGGGCGGTATCTGATCGCCTTCGAACCTCTAACTTTCGTTCTTGATTAATGAAAACATCTTTGGCAAATGCTTTCGCTTAAGTTAGTCTTACGACGGTCCAAGAATTTCACCTCTCGCGTCGTAATACTAATGCCCCCAAACTGCTTCTATTAATCATTACCTCTTGATCTGAAAACCAATGAAAGCAGAACAGAGGTCTTATTTCATTATCCCATGCACAGAATATTCAGGCATTTGAAGCCTGCTTTAAGCACTCTAATTTGTTCAAAGTAATAGTACCGGCCCACAATAACACTCGTTTAAGAGCACTAGTGCAGGTTTTTAAATAGGAGGAACATATGAAAAAATACAAGTATTTAATCACATATAAGAACTCCACCGGTAATACGCTTACATACATAAAGGTATAGTACTAACCACAATTGTAAGTTGTACTACCCGTATGAAGCACAAGTTCAACTACGAACGTTTTAACCGCAACAACTTTAATATACGCTATTGGAGCTGGAATTACCGCGGCTGCTGGCACCAGACTTGCCCTCCAATTGGTCCTTGTTAAAGGATTTAAAGTGTACTCATTCCAATTACAGGGCCTCGGATATGAGTCCTGTATTGTTATTTTTCGTCACTACCTCCCCGAGCTGGGAGTGGGTAATTTACGCGCCTGCTGCCTTCCTTAGATGTGGTAGCCGTTTCTCAGGCTCCCTCTCCGGAATCGAACCCTGATTCCCCGTTACCCGTTGCAACCATGGTAGTCCTAGATACTACCATCAAAGTTGATAGGGCAGACATTTGAAAGATCTGTCGTCGGTACAAGACCATACGATCTGCATGTTATCTAGAGTTCAACCAATATAACGATCTTGCGATCGCTTGGTTTTAGCCTAATAAAAGCACATGTCCCATAAGGTTCATGTTTTAATTGCATGTATTAGCTCTAGAATTACCACAGTTATCCAAGTAACTGTTAACGATCTAAGGAACCATAACTGATATAATGAGCCTTTTGCGGTTTCACTTTTAATTCGTGTGTACTTAGACATGCATGGCTTAATCTTTGAGACAAGCATATAACTACTGGCAGGATCAACCAGAATAATGTTTTTCCTTCATATTCCATTCATATTTTTTGAATCGAAATAAGCAATATAATAGATATATGGATTTTTCACTTTATATAATTCCATGATTTTTATTATATTGAATAAAATTCAATATTTCGCCTTTGGGTAAAATTTTAAATATATATTTATAAGTAAAATATCCATTCGATTACGGCCATTTTTATATAGCATTCGTAATCCATAATTTCATTTTTAATTTATACTTGTTTTACCAATATAACAAGAATTTCATATAATTATTGTAATATATATGTTTCTATAATTATATCTTTTTATATATACATATTTCATTATAAAATATCATTTTATTTCCAACATACATAATTATTGTATCCACACATGTACAATTTTTGTTTAACCAATATAAATATTAAGTTAAATCATTTGCATTTTGAAGATAAATTTAAAATTTATCTCTTTTCATATATCTCTCTGGTAATATATAACATAAAACCAAGCGCATATGATAATATTTCCACATTTAATATATAATTTTATATTTCTTTCATAAGAATCCATATTTGTATTATACCGTAACGATATAATAATCCAACTATACGGCAGGTAATAAATAAATATTTGCCTGCCTCCAAAAATTAACGATAATATATGGAAACGATTTGTTATTCTATATATAATAGAAACTTGACTTTTGTTTCAACGATATTATCTAAAAAGCGTATATTCCTATTATCCGCGGAGCCAAGTCCCGTGTTCTATAGAACTGAGAAACAAATTTGTACGGATAATAATATACTTTATTGTATGTAACCAATATAAACATAATCCGAAATAAATATTTCGAATAATGCGGGAGGTCGGCAACCACTGCCTACCTATAGTAGTTTTTGAACCCGCTGTCGTCAAAGCGGGTATTTTCAATTCCGTTTGCCACCCAACATACGGGCTATTCTCTTATATATTAAGAGATTATATGAACATTTCATTTTTTTTTCCATTATTCATATATAATATGATTATTTTTTTCTTTATACATATAATACATATTAATTTTCATATGTTTATTATTTAATTTACTCATATTATTGCCAAAATCATATGAATACATAAGTTTTGAACAATATGAGAGGTCGGCAACCACTGCCTACCTATAGTAGTTTTTGAACCCTCTGTCGTAATTCCGGTCGTTTACACTACTATACCCTCTCCCTATAATGGCTTTTCTCTATAATACTAAGAGAATGTGGGAATATTTCAGCATTTTTTTCCTTATACATATAATAATTAATCATTTTCATATGTATATTATTTAATTTACTCATATAATTCCCAAAATCATATGAATTCATAAGTTTTGAACAATATGAGAGGTCGGCAACCACTGCCTACCTATAGTAGTTTTTGAACCCTCTGTCGTAATTCCGGTCGTTTACACTACTATACCCTCTCACTATAATGGCTTTTCTCTATAATACTGAGAGAATGTGGGAATATTTCAGCATTTTTTCCCTTATACATATAATAATTAATCATTTTCATATGTATATTATTTAATTTACTCATATAATTCCCAAAATCATATGAATACATAAGTTTTGAACAATATGAGAGGTCGGCAACCACTGCCTACCTATAGTAGTTTTTGAACCCTCTGTCGTAATTCCGGTCGTTTACACTACTATACCCTCTCACTATAATGGCTTTTCTCTATAATACTGAGAGAATGTGGGAATATTTCAGCATTTTTTCCCTTATACATATAATAATTAATCATTTTCATATGTATATTATTTAATTTACTCATATAATTGCCAAAATCATATGAATACATAAGTTTTGAACAATATGAGAGGTCGGCAACCACTGCCTACCTATAGTAGTTTTTGAACCCTCTGTCGTAATTCCGGTCGTTTACACTACTATACCCTCTCACTATAATGGCTTTTCTCTATAATACTGAGAGAATGTGGGAATATTTCAGCATTTTTTCCCTTATACATATAATAATTAATCATTTTCATATGTATATTATTTAATTTACTCATTTAATTGCCAAAATCATATGAATACATAAGTTTTGAACAATATGAGAGGTCGGCAACGGTCTTTCCTCTATAATACTAAGATAATATGGGAATATTTCAGCATTTTTTCCCTTATACATATAATAATTAATCATTTTCATAAGTATATTATTTAATTTACTCGTATATAATTGCCAAAATCCTATGAACACATAAGAGAATACAATATGAGAGGTCGGCGCAACCATAATATAGTAGTTGATGACGAGGTGTTTGGCAACTTGATACAATTCTTTAAAGTCTTTATATCAAAAATTATATGATAGGGACAATATCATATGCGTCACTAAATTGATGACGAGGTGTTTGGCAACTTGACACAATTCATTAAAAGTTTTTATATTAATTATATGATAGGGACAATATCATATGCGTCACTAAATTGATGACGAGGTGTTTGGCAACTTGACACAATTCATTAAAATTCTTTATATTAATTATATGATAGGGACAATATCATATGCGTCACTAAATTGATGACGAGGTGTTTGGCAACTTGACACAATTCATTAAAGTCTTTATATTAATTATATGATAGGGACAATATCATATGCGTCACTAAATTGATGACGAGGTGTTTGGCAACTTGACACAATTCATTAAAGTCTTTATATTAATTATATGATATGGACAATATCATATGCGTCACTAAATTGATGACGAGGTGTTTGGCAACTTGATACAATTCTTTAAAGTCTTTATATCAAAAATTATATGATAGGGACAATATCATATGCGTCACTAAATTGATGACGAGGTGTTTGGCAACTTGACACAATTCATTAAAGTCTTTATATTAATTATATGATATGGACAATATCATATGCGTCACTAAATTGATGACGAGGTGTTTGGCAACTTGACACAATTCATTAAAGTCTTTATATTAATTATATGATAGGGACAATATCATATGCGTCACTAAATTGATGACGAGGTGTTTGGCAACTTGACACAATTCATTAAAGTCTTTATATTAATTATATGATATGGACAATATCATATGCGTCACTAAATTGATGACGAGGTGTTTGGCAACTTGATACAATTCTTTAAAGTCTTTATATCAAAAATTATATGATAGGGACAATATATCATATGCGTCACTAAATTGATGAGCTCACTTGGCGTCCCCACATCGTCAGCAAACGCATACAGGCCGATGCGCGTCTGAGGCAGATGCATTGGCTTATTGGGAGAGGGTCCAAGCTAAGGCAGAACCACAAAATCCTGGTGTACAAGGCAATTCTCAAGCCCATCTGGACCTACGGGATACAGCTATGGGGCACGGCAAGCCACACGAATCGCCTGCGTATACAGCGGTTCCAGAATAGGTGCTTGAGAATTGCCTGTAATGCGCATCCCTACCACGAGAATGTCGCCATACATAGGGAACTTGGAATCCCACAAGTCGCTGATGAAATCTCCAGGCTCAGCGAGAGATACCTGAAAAGGCTCGAAAACCACCCTAACCACCTCGCCACCAACCTGTTAGACAATAGCCAAACAAGCAGACGTCTCATGAGGAGACACCCTCTCGATCTTCCACAACAATAGACAACACATATAAAACCCGCCACAAATACATGTACAATAGTATCCTTAAGCTAATGTTCCCCCGCAAAACCATTTAATTATTGTCCACTAGGACAGATTTTAAAATAAATAAAATAAAAAAAAAAAAAAAAAAAAAAAAAAAAAAAAAAAAAAAAAAACTAAATTGATGACGAGGTGTTTGGCAACTTGACACAATTCATTAAAGTCTTTATATTAATTATATGATATGGACAATATCATATGCGTCACTAAATTGATGACGAGGTGTTTGGCAACTTGATACAATTCTTTAAAGTCTTTATATCAAAAATTATATGATAGGGACAATATCATATCCGTCACTAAATTGATGACGAGGTGTTTGGCAACTTACACAATTCATTAAAATTCTTTATATTAATTATATGATAGGGACAATATCATATGCGTCACTAAATTGATGACGAGGTGTTTGGCAACTTGACACAATTCATTAAAGTCTTTATATTAATTATATGATAGGGACAATATCATATGCGTCACTAAATTGATGACGAGGTGTTTGGCAACTTGATACAATTCTTTAAAGTCTTTATATCAAAAATTATATGATAGGGACAATATCATATGCGTCACTAAATTGATGACGAGGTGTTTGGCTACAGGAAAAAATCATTTATTTATCGAATCATCAAGCAAAGGATAAGCTTCAGTGGATCGCAGTATGGCAGCTGCTCAACCACTTACAACACCTTGCCTGTTACAAAAGTCGTTTACAATTGATTCTAGGCTTTGTCATGTATTAAATAATGCTTTTATATGTAACTAGCGCGGCATCAGGTGATCGAAGATCCTCCTAATTTACTATGTTACAAATTACATTGGCATCACATCCATTGTCGTTTATAAAATAAATTATAAACTTTAAATGGTTTAGAAGCCATACAATGCAAATTGCCCCTTATTTATCATTGCAGTCCAGCACGGATACGACCTTAGAGGCGTTCAGGCATAATCCAACGGACGTAGCGTCATACCACTGTTCGCTCGAACAAGTATTGTGCCATTGGTCCGTACCTGCGGTTCCTCTCGTACTACGCAGGAATGCTGTCGCAACAACGTTTTGTCATTAGTAGGGTAAAACTAACCTGTCTCACGACGGTCTAAACCCAGCTCACGTTCCCTTGCATGGGTGAACAATCCAACGCTTGGTGAATTTTGCTTCACAATGATAGGAAGAGCCGACATCGAAGGATCAAAAAGCGACGTCGCTATGAACGCTTGGCCGCCACAAGCCAGTTATCCCTATGGTAACTTTTCTGACACCTCTTGTTAAAAACTCTTTAAACCAAAAGGATCGATAGGCCGAGCTTTTGCTGTCCCTGTGTGTACTGAACACCGAGATCAAGTCAGCATTTGCCCTTTTGCTCTATGTGTGGTTTCTGTCCGCACTGAGCTGGCCTTGGGACACCTCCGTTATTATTTGAGAGATGTACCGCCCCAGTCAAACTCCCTACCTGGCAATGTCCTTGAATTGGATCATACCTGAGTAATTGGAGTTATACCAAATTTTCAAATCAAAAATACATAAATGCATCGTTTTATTAAAGAATTTGTTTGCGATTATATAACAAACTCGTGATACTTTGATCAAGAAGCTTGCATCAAAACCCAATACCATAAGATATAATAAATATATCCGTATAATGGCTAGGAAATGATACACGTTCCATTTAATCAAGTAAGTAAGGAAACAATAAGAGTAGTGGTATTTCATTGACGATACCAAACCGAGGTCTAATATCTCCCACTTATTCTACACCTCTTATGTCTCCTTACACTGCCAGATTAGAGTCAAGCTCAAAAGGGTCTTCTTTCCCCGCTAATTATTCCAAGCCCGTTCCCTTGGCTGTGGTTTCGCTAGATAGTAGATAGGGACAGTAGGAATCTCGTTAATCCATTCATGCGCGTCACTAATTAGATGACGAGGCATTTGGCTACCTTAAGAGAGTCATAGTTACTCCCGCCGTTGACCCGCGCTTACTTGAATTTCTTCACTTTGACATTCAGAGCACTGGGCAGAAATCACATTGTGTCAACACCCGCTAGGGCCATCACAATGCTTTGTTTTAATTAGACAGTCGGATTCCCCAAGTCCGTGCCAGTTCTGAATTGATTGTTAATTGATAATCGTTATAATTGATAAGAACTAATTGGTTTAACCCAAATAGTATTCTTAAAAATTTTAGCAAGAAAGTTCCACAATTGGCTACGTAACTAAACTATCCGGGGAACAAGTAACTAACATAAATGCTAGAAACTCTATTTACCCAGAACGAGCACATAAACCATGTTATTGTTTCCCAATCAAGCCCGACTATCTCAATCTTCAGAGCCAATCCTTATCCCGAAGTTACGGATCTAATTTGCCGACTTCCCTTACCTACATTATTCTATCGACTAGAGACTCTTCACCTTGGAGACCAGCTGCGGATATTGGTACGGCCTGTTGAGAAGTTTGCGTGTCCCCACCATAAATTTTCAAGGTCCGAGGAGAAAATATCGACACAACAGTATATGTCATGCTCTTCTAGCCCATCTACCATATCTCTCTGCGAAAGACTTCCATGGTAGTACGGCTATAAAACAGAAAAGAAAACTCTTCCGATATCTCTCGACGGCTTCTTTATGGTCGTTCCTGTTGCCAGGATGAGCACGAGGCCCATATTTAATAACAAACGGATACTCAACAGGTTACGGAATTGGAACCGTATTCCCTTTCGTTCAAAATTATTCAAGTGTATTATATTCGCTTTGTTTATATAGTTAGGCATTTTTTGTTTTACTTGAAAATTTTCGGCTTTCGCCTTGAACTTAGGACCGACTAACTCGTGATCAACCACTGTTCACACGAAACCCTTCTCCACTTCAGTCCTCCAAGGTCTCATTCGATTATTTGCTACTACCACCAAGATCTGTACCAATGGCAGCTCCATGCAGGCTTACGCCAAACACTTCTACGCATACCATTGTACCTTCCTACTCACTAAAGTTTCAAAATTTATATCACAAGTAATATAAATCATCTACTTTAGCGGTAATGTATAGGTATACAACTTAAGCGCCATCCATTTTAAGGGCTAGTTGCTTCGGCAGGTGAGTTGTTACAACACTCCTTAGCGGATTTCGACTTCCATGATCACCGTCCTGCTGTTTTAAGCAACCAACGCCTTTCATGGTATCTGCATGAGTTGTTAATTTGGGCACCGTAACATTACGTTTGGTTCATCCCACAGCGCCAGTTCTGCTTACCAAAAGTGGCCCACTGGGCACATTATATCATAACCTTGAACTTCATATCAAGAAAGTTAAGGTTCTTACCCATTTAAAGTTTGAGAATAGGTTAAGATCGTTTCGACCCTAAGGCCTCTAATCATTCGCTTTACCAGATAAGATTATTTTATATAATATTAAAATGCACCAGCTATCCTGAGGGAAACTTCGGAAGGAACCAGCTACTAGATGGTTCGATTGGTCTTTCGCCCCTATACTCAATTCTGACAATCGATTTGCACGTCAGAACTGTTTCGGTCTTCCATCAGGGTTTCCCCTGACTTCAACCTGATCAAGTATAGTTCACCATCTTTCGGGTCACAGCATATATGCTCAAGGTACGTTCCAGTTAGAGGCATAAATAATATAAATATACATTATACATAACTATATAGAACGCCCCGGGATTGTGTTAATTAGCTATAAATAGCTAAAAACTAATCCCATTATTAGTCAAGTTAATTACGCTATTAGGTTTACATCCCAATAACTTGCACATATGTTAGACTCCTTGGTCCGTGTTTCAAGACGGTCCCGAAGGTATCCTGAATCTTTCGCATTGTTAATCATACAAGAGCATATAATAAACACAAAATCAATGATAATTATGCCATTATATAATTCCGAAAAATTAACGCTCTGTAATAATATAAATCTATCAGCACTTTATCAAATTAATAACATTTATTCTGTGTTAAAATGCCAAGCAATTTAATTGGAATAAACTATAAGTTATATTTTATGATAAATTTGGGATATGCTAATAGATTACAATTGTCCTTATATGGAAAAATGCACATTATTCTTAATAATATTATTTAAATATTACAATTTTAATGATGAATTTTCCATAACGGATATTCAGGTTCATCGGGCTTAACCTCTAAGCAGTTTCACGTACTGTTTAACTCTCTATTCAGAGTTCTTTTCAACTTTCCCTCACGGTACTTGTTTACTATCGGTCTCATGGTTATATTTAGTTTTAGATGGAGTTTACCAC
>NW_025416865.1:0-17500 GCF_016746395.2 Drosophila simulans
CGAATGGATATTTTACTTATAAATATATATTTAAAATTTTACCCAAAGGCGAATATTGAATTTTATTCAATATAATAAAATCATGGAATTATATAAAGTGAAAATCCATATATCTATTATATTGCTTATTTCGATTCAAAAAATATGAATGGAATATGAAGGAAAAACATTATTCTGGTTGATCCTGCCAGTAGTTATATGCTTGTCTCAAAGATTAAGCCATGCATGTCTAAGTACACACGAATTAAAAGTGAAACCGCAAAAGGCTCATTATATCAGTTATGGTTCCTTAGATCGTTAACAGTTACTTGGATAACTGTGGTAATTCTAGAGCTAATACATGCAATTAAAACATGAACCTTATGGGACATGTGCTTTTATTAGGCTAAAACCAAGCGATCGCAAGATCGTTATATTGGTTGAACTCTAGATAACATGCAGATCGTATGGTCTTGTACCGACGACAGATCTTTCAAATGTCTGCCCTATCAACTTTTGATGGTAGTATCTAGGACTACCATGGTTGCAACGGGTAACGGGGAATCAGGGTTCGATTCCGGAGAGGGAGCCTGAGAAACGGCTACCACATCTAAGGAAGGCAGCAGGCGCGTAAATTACCCACTCCCAGCTCGGGGAGGTAGTGACGAAAAATAACAATACAGGACTCATATCCGAGGCCCTGTAATTGGAATGAGTACACTTTAAATCCTTTAACAAGGACCAATTGGAGGGCAAGTCTGGTGCCAGCAGCCGCGGTAATTCCAGCTCCAATAGCGTATATTAAAGTTGTTGCGGTTAAAACGTTCGTAGTTGAACTTGTGCTTCATACGGGTAGTACAACTTACAATTGTGGTTAGTACTATACCTTTATGTATGTAAGCGTATTACCGGTGGAGTTCTTATATGTGATTAAATACTTGTATTTTTTCATATGTTCCTCCTATTTAAAAACCTGCACTAGTGCTCTTAAACGAGTGTTATTGTGGGCCGGTACTATTACTTTGAACAAATTAGAGTGCTTAAAGCAGGCTTCAAATGCCTGAATATTCTGTGCATGGGATAATGAAATAAGACCTCTGTTCTGCTTTCATTGGTTTTCAGATCAAGAGGTAATGATTAATAGAAGCAGTTTGGGGGCATTAGTATTACGACGCGAGAGGTGAAATTCTTGGACCGTCGTAAGACTAACTTAAGCGAAAGCATTTGCCAAAGATGTTTTCATTAATCAAGAACGAAAGTTAGAGGTTCGAAGGCGATCAGATACCGCCCTAGTTCTAACCATAAACGATGCCAGCTAGCAATTGGGTGTAGCTACTTTTATGGCTCTCTCAGTCGCTTCCCGGGAAACCAAAGCTTTTGGGCTCCGGGGGAAGTATGGTTGCAAAGCTGAAACTTAAAGGAATTGACGGAAGGGCACCACCAGGAGTGGAGCCTGCGGCTTAATTTGACTCAACACGGGAAAACTTACCAGGTCCGAACATAAGTGTGTAAGACAGATTGATAGCTCTTTCTCGAATCTATGGGTGGTGGTGCATGGCCGTTCTTAGTTCGTGGAGTGATTTGTCTGGTTAATTCCGATAACGAACGAGACTCAAATATATTAAATAGATATCTTCAGGATTATGGTGCTGAAGCTTATGTAGCCTTCATTCATGGTGGCAGTAAAATGTTTATTGTGTTTGAATGTGTTTATGTAAGTGGAGCCGTACCTGTTGGTTTGTCCCATTATAAGGACACTAGCTTCTTAAATGGACAAATTGCGTCTAGCAATAATGAGATTGAGCAATAACAGGTCTGTGATGCCCTTAGATGTCCTGGGCTGCACGCGCGCTACAATGAAAGTATCAACGTGTATTTCCTAGACCGAGAGGTCCGGGTAAACCGCTGAACCACTTTCATGCTTGGGATTGTGAACTGAAACTGTTCACATGAACTT
The DNA here is from genome assembly GCF_016746395.2 of Drosophila simulans. Taxonomy (NCBI): domain Eukaryota; kingdom Metazoa; phylum Arthropoda; class Insecta; order Diptera; family Drosophilidae; genus Drosophila; species Drosophila simulans. Next base: position 1,937 of record NW_025416865.1, read on the forward strand.
GGAATTCCCAGTAAGTGTGAGTCATTAACTCGCATTGATTACGTCCCTGCCCTTTGTACACACCGCCCGTCGCTACTACCGATTGAATTATTTAGTGAGGTCTCCGGACGTGATCACTGTGACGCCTTGCGTGTTACGGTTGTTTCGCAAAAGTTGACCGAACTTGATTATTTAGAGGAAGTAAAAGTCGTAACAAGGTTTCCGTAGGTGAACCTGCGGAAGGATCATTATTGTATAATATCCTTACCGTTAATAAACATTTGTTATAATACAAATAAATACAATTTACCAAAATAAAAATATTACAAAATGATTCTACGGAATCAAAAGTTAAAGTGAAAATAAAATGTAGATGGCTTTTATTTTATTTATATGTGGGGCTTGGCAACCTCATAAAAAGACTTTAACATTATTAATGTTGTTGTGCGTATTTGTGGCAGTACTTACTACAACAACGGCGTTTCCTATAAAAACAAATTCTCGAAAATGGAAATCGAAGAAACTAAACTAAATTCGAAAGTGGAAGTCGAATTAAAATTAAAATAATTTTGAATGTGGTAATCGAAATAAGTTTGTGTGTATATGGACCATAATATACACGCGTTGCGAATATGTATTGTTCATCTATGTTATGAGCATACGTTGGCTAATGCAACAACCTAAAATATACAATGTTTGTACCTGTCATCCATCAGGTTAATGTTTTATATAAATTTTGCAGTATGTGTCACCCAAAATAGCAAACCATAACCAGATTATTATGATACATAATGCTTATATGAAACTAAGACATTTCGCAACATTTATTTTAGGTATAAAAATAAATTTATTGAAGGAATTGATATATGCCAGTAAAATGGTGTATTTTTAATTTCTTTCAATAAAAACAATATTGACATTATATAAAAATGAATTATAAAACTCTAAGCGGTGGATCACTCGGCTCATGGGTCGATGAAGAACGCAGCAAACTGTGCGTCATCGTGTGAACTGCAGGACACATGAACATCGACATTTTGAACGCATATCGCAGTCCATGCTGTTATGTACTTTAATTAATTTTATAGTGCTGCTTGGACTACATATGGTTGAGGGTTGTAAGACTATGCTAATTAAGTTGTTTATAAATTTTTTATAAGCATATGGTATATTATTGGATTAAATAATGATTTTATTCATAATATTAAAAAAGAAATGAAAAACATTATCTCACATTTGAATGTGAAAAACGAAGAGAAATATTTTCTTTTTCAATCAAATAATACTGAGAAATGTCTAGCATAAAAAATTGAAATATTTTTCATCTAGAATTGTCTCTTATTAATGATTCGAAAAAAAAAAAACTTGGTTATGTTATTATTCTTCGTTGGTTCGTTAAATGGATAAAAAATAACTTTGCTTACAAGAACTATTGGAACTATTTATAACGAATTTAATTGATTGTTTTATCATTTATATATAAAGAATTTATGGCAAAATATAGTTATATATACAACCTCAACTCATATGGGACTACCCCCTGAATTTAAGCATATTAATTAGGGGAGGAAAAGAAACTAACAAGGATTTTCTTAGTAGCGGCGAGCGAAAAGAAAACAGTTCAGCACTAAGTCACTTTGTCTATATGGCAAATGTGAGATGCAGTGTATGGAGCGTCAATATTCTAGTATGAGAAATTAATGATTTAAGTCCTTCTTAAATGAGGCCATTTACCCATAGAGGGTGCCAGGCCCGTATAACGTTAATGATTACTAGATGATGTTTCCAAAGAGTCGTGTTGCTTGATAGTGCAGCACTAAGTGGGTGGTAAACTCCATCTAAAACTAAATATAACCATGAGACCGATAGTAAACAAGTACCGTGAGGGAAAGTTGAAAAGAACTCTGAATAGAGAGTTAAACAGTACGTGAAACTGCTTAGAGGTTAAGCCCGATGAACCTGAATATCCGTTATGGAAAATTCATCATTAAAATTGTAATATTTAAATAATATTATTAAGAATAATGTGCATTTTTTCCATATAAGGACATTGTAATCTATTAGCATATCCCAAATTTATCATAAAATATAACTTATAGTTTATTCCAATTAAATTGCTTGCATTTTAACACAGAATAAATGTTATTAATTTGATAAAGTGCTGATAGATTTATATTATTACAGAGCGTTAATTTTTCGGAATTATATAATGGCATAATTATCATTGATTTTTGTGTTTATTATATGCTCTTGTATGATTAACAATGCGAAAGATTCAGGATACCTTCGGGACCCGTCTTGAAACACGGACCAAGGAGTCTAACATATGTGCAAGTTATTGGGATGTAAACCTAATAGCGTAATTAACTTGACTAATAATGGGATTAGTTTTTTAGCTATTTATAGCTAATTAACACAATCCCGGGGCGTTCTATATAGTTATGTATAATGTATATTTATATTATTTATGCCTCTAACTGGAACGTACCTTGAGCATATATGCTGTGACCCGAAAGATGGTGAACTATACTTGATCAGGTTGAAGTCAGGGGAAACCCTGATGGAAGACCGAAACAGTTCTGACGTGCAAATCGATTGTCAGAATTGAGTATAGGGGCGAAAGACCAATCGAACCATCTAGTAGCTGGTTCCTTCCGAAGTTTCCCTCAGGATAGCTGGTGCATTTTAATATTATATAAAATAATCTTATCTGGTAAAGCGAATGATTAGAGGCCTTAGGGTCGAAACGATCTTAACCTATTCTCAAACTTTAAATGGGTAAGAACCTTAACTTTCTTGATATGAAGTTCAAGGTTATGATATAATGTGCCCAGTGGGCCACTTTTGGTAAGCAGAACTGGCGCTGTGGGATGAACCAAACGTAATGTTACGGTGCCCAAATTAACAACTCATGCAGATACCATGAAAGGCGTTGGTTGCTTAAAACAGCAGGACGGTGATCATGGAAGTCGAAATCCGCTAAGGAGTGTGTAACAACTCACCTGCCGAAGCAACTAGCCCTTAAAATGGATGGCGCTTAAGTTGTATACCTATACATTACCGCTAAAGTAGATGATTTATATTACTTGTGATATAAATTTTGAAACTTTAGTGAGTAGGAAGGTACAATGGTATGCGTAGAAGTGTTTGGCGTAAGCCTGCATGGAGCTGCCATTGGTACAGATCTTGGTGGTAGTAGCAAATAATCGAATGAGACCTTGGAGGACTGAAGTGGAGAAGGGTTTCGTGTGAACAGTGGTTGATCACGAGTTAGTCGGTCCTAAGTTCAAGGCGAAAGCCGAAAATTTTCAAGTAAAACAAAAATGCCTAACTATATAAACAAAGCGAATATAATACACTTGAATAATTTTGAACGAAAGGGAATACGGTTCCAATTCCGTAACCTGTTGAGTATCCGTTTGTTATTAAATATGGGCCTCGTGCTCATCCTGGCAACAGGAACGACCATAAAGAAGCCGTCGAGAGATATCGGAAGAGTTTTCTTTTCTGTTTTATAGCCGTACTACCATGGAAGTCTTTCGCAGAGAGATATGGTAGATGGGCTAGAAGAGCATGACATATACTGTTGTGTCGATATTTTCTCCTCGGACCTTGAAAATTTATGGTGGGGACACGCAAACTTCTCAACAGGCCGTACCAATATCCGCAGCTGGTCTCCAAGGTGAAGAGTCTCTAGTCGATAGAATAATGTAGGTAAGGGAAGTCGGCAAATTAGATCCGTAACTTCGGGATAAGGATTGGCTCTGAAGATTGAGATAGTCGGGCTTGATTGGGAAACAATAACATGGTTTATGTGCTCGTTCTGGGTAAATAGAGTTTCTAGCATTTATGTTAGTTACTTGTTCCCCGGATAGTTTAGTTACGTAGCCAATTGTGGAACTTTCTTGCTAAAATTTTTAAGAATACTATTTGGGTTAAACCAATTAGTTCTTATCAATTATAACGATTATCAATTAACAATCAATTCAGAACTGGCACGGACTTGGGGAATCCGACTGTCTAATTAAAACAAAGCATTGTGATGGCCCTAGCGGGTGTTGACACAATGTGATTTCTGCCCAGTGCTCTGAATGTCAAAGTGAAGAAATTCAAGTAAGCGCGGGTCAACGGCGGGAGTAACTATGACTCTCTTAAGGTTCTTCGATTCTTTTATCGCATGCATCTATATATGACACCTTACGTGCTTATGGTGCGCCAAAGGGCTTCGTTGACTACGTACAGAATACGTACGAGGGTGGCGGTACCAGTCTCAATGGGGACGGTTGGAGTTCAGAGGAATTCGTCCCTGCTAGAGGAGTGAAGCAGGGTGACCCTTTGTCTCCTATTCTATTTAACTTGGTAATGGACAGGTTACTTAGAAACCTACCCAGCGAAATTGGTGCCAAAGTCGGAAATGCCATTACTAACGCGGCCGCGTTTGCAGATGATTTGGTACTATTTGCTGAAACTCGAATGGGACTTCAAGTATTGTTGGACAGAACGTTGGATTTTCTATCTCTCGTCGGCCTTAAACTTAATGCCGACAAATGTTTTACCGTTGGCATTAAGGGCCAGCCGAAACAGAAGTGTACCGTGCTAGAGGCACAGAGCTTCTACGTAGGCTCGAGAGAGATTCCATCATTGAAGCGAACGGACGAGTGGAAGTACTTAGGCATCAACTTCACTGCAACTGGGAGGGTTCGATGCAATCCGGCCGAGGACATTGGTCCAAAGCTACAAAGATTGACAAAGGCCCCCCTCAAACCACAACAGAGGATGTTCGCCCTTAGGACTGTCCTTATCCCACAGCTCTATCACAAGTTAGCCCTTGGGAGTGTGGCGATAGGCGTCCTACGAAAAACTGACAAATTAATAAGATACTATGTGCGAAGATGGCTAAATCTTCCGCTGGATATGCCGATAGCATTCATTCATGCACCCCCAAAAAGTGGAGGTCTCGGAATTCCATCACTAAGATGGGTAGCTCCAATGTTAAGGCTAAGACGATTGAGTAATATTAAATGGCCTCACCTCACGCAAAACGAGGTAGCCAGCTCTTTCCTCGAAGCCGAAAAACAACGGGCCCGAGATAGATTATTAGCTGAACAAAATGAATTGTTATCGCGTCCGGCAATAGAAAAATATTGGGCGAACAAATTGTACCTCTCAGTTGATGGCAGCGGACTCCGTGAAGCGGGCCATTGGGGACCGCAACACGGGTGGGTTAATCAACCCACGCGTTTACTAACAGGAAAGGAATATATAGACGGTATTCGTCTGCGGATAAATGCCCTACCCACGAAGTCTCGTACTACAAGGGGAAGGCACGAATTGGAACGACAGTGTCGTGCAGGATGTGACGCTCCCGAAACAACAAACCACATAATGCAAAAATGTTATCGATCGCATGGGAGGCGCGTAGCTAGACACAACTGCGTAGTAAATCGAATCAAGCGGGGACTTGAGGAGAGAGGCTGCGTGGTCATTGTTGAACCAAGTCTGCAGTGCGAATCCGGCCTTAATAAACCGGACCTGGTGGCACTACGACAAGATCACATTGATGTGATCGACATACAAATTGTGACAGACGGACACTCTATGGATGATGCACACCAGCGCAAAATCAATAGATACGACAGACCGGACATACGAACTGAATTGCGTCGCAGATTCGAAGCCGCAGGTGACATTGAATTCCATTCTGCCACCCTGAACTGGAGGGGGATCTGGAGTGGTCAATCCGTTAAAAGATTGATAGCAAAGGGTCTCCTCAGCAAATATGATAGTCATATCATTAGCGTCCAGGTTATGAGAGGCAGTCTCGGTTGTTTTAAACAGTTCATGTACCTGAGCGGGTTTTCCCGAGATTGGACTTAGCTAAAACGTTTGGTTCAAAACATTTGCTTGCTGTCTTGGCATAACATCAATAAAGGCATAAACATCGCAAAACAATGGTTATATATAAATGGCTATGAGGATGGTTTTAGTACGTAGGCGTTGCGGAACTTCGGTTCAGATAGAGCAATGAATCGTGCATGCTAGGAAAACTGACCACACGCAGTGTTGGCAGCCCTAGTATCTTTCGATAGATTTCCATACCTCCGCGATCAAAAAAAAAAAAAAAAAAATAGCCAAATGCCTCGTCATCTAATTAGTGACGCGCATGAATGGATTAACGAGATTCCTACTGTCCCTATCTACTATCTAGCGAAACCACAGCCAAGGGAACGGGCTTGGAATAATTAGCGGGGAAAGAAGACCCTTTTGAGCTTGACTCTAATCTGGCAGTGTAAGGAGACATAAGAGGTGTAGAATAAGTGGGAGATATTAGACCTCGGTTTGGTATCGTCAATGAAATACCACTACTCTTATTGTTTCCTTACTTACTTGATTAAATGGAACGTGTATCATTTCCTAGCCATTATACGGATATATTTATTATATCTTATGGTATTGGGTTTTGATGCAAGCTTCTTGATCAAAGTATCACGAGTTTGTTATATAATCGCAAACAAATTCTTTAATAAAACGATGCATTTATGTATTTTTGATTTGAAAATTTGGTATAACTCCAATTACTCAGGTATGATCCAATTCAAGGACATTGCCAGGTAGGGAGTTTGACTGGGGCGGTACATCTCTCAAATAATAACGGAGGTGTCCCAAGGCCAGCTCAGTGCGGACAGAAACCACACATAGAGCAAAAGGGCAAATGCTGACTTGATCTCGGTGTTCAGTACACACAGGGACAGCAAAAGCTCGGCCTATCGATCCTTTTGGTTTAAAGAGTTTTTAACAAGAGGTGTCAGAAAAGTTACCATAGGGATAACTGGCTTGTGGCGGCCAAGCGTTCATAGCGACGTCGCTTTTTGATCCTTCGATGTCGGCTCTTCCTATCATTGTGAAGCAAAATTCACCAAGCGTTGGATTGTTCACCCATGCAAGGGAACGTGAGCTGGGTTTAGACCGTCGTGAGACAGGTTAGTTTTACCCTACTAATGACAAAACGTTGTTGCGACAGCATTCCTGCGTAGTACGAGAGGAACCGCAGGTACGGACCAATGGCACAATACTTGTTCGAGCGAACAGTGGTATGACGCTACGTCCGTTGGATTATGCCTGAACGCCTCTAAGGTCGTATCCGTGCTGGACTGCAATGATAAATAAGGGGCAATTTGCATTGTATGGCTTCTAAACCATTTAAAGTTTATAATTTATTTTATAAACGACAATGGATGTGATGCCAATGTAATTTGTAACATAGTAAATTAGGAGGATCTTCGATCACCTGATGCCGCGCTAGTTACATATAAAAGCATTATTTAATACAATGACAAAGCCTAGAATCAATTGTAAACGACTTTTGTAACAGGCAAGGTGTTGTAAGTGGTTGAGCAGCTGCCATACTGCGATCCACTGAAGCTTATCCTTTGCTTGATGATTCGATAAATAAATGATTTTTTCCTGTAGCCAAACACCTCGTCATCAATTTAGTGACGCATATGATATTGTCCCTATCATATAATTTTTGATATAAAGACTTTAAAGAATTGTATCAAGTTGCCAAACACCTCGTCATCAATTTAGTGACGCATATGATATTGTCCCTATCATATAATTAATATAAAGACTTTAATGAATTGTGTCAAGTTGCCAAACACCTCGTCATCAATTTAGTGACGCATATGATATTGTCCCTATCATATAATTAATATAAAGAATTTTAATGAATTGTGTCAAGTTGCCAAACACCTCGTCATCAATTTAGTGACGCATATGATATTGTCCCTATCATATAATTTTTGATATAAAGACTTTAAAGAATTGTATCAAGTTGCCAAACACCTCGTCATCAATTTAGTGACGCATATGATATTGTCCATATCATATAATTAATATAAAGACTTTAATGAATTGTGTCAAGTTGCCAAACACCTCGTCATCAATTTAGTGACGCATATGATATTGTCCCTATCATATAATTTTTGATATAAAGACTTTAAAGAATTGTATCAAGTTGCCAAACACCTCGTCATCAATTTAGTGACGCATATGATATTGTCCATATCATATAATTAATATAAAGACTTTAATGAATTGTGTCAAGTTGCCAAACACCTCGTCATCAATTTAGTGACGCATATGATATTGTCCCTATCATATAATTTTTGATATAAAGACTTTAAAGAATTGTATCAAGTTGCCAAACACCTCGTCATCAATTTAGTGACGCATATGATATTGTCCATATCATATAATTAATATAAAGACTTTAATGAATTGTGTCAAGTTGCCAAACACCTCGTCATCAATTTAGTGACGCATATGATATTGTCCCTATCATATAATTAATATAAAGACTTTAATGAATTGTGTCAAGTTGCCAAACACCTCGTCATCAATTTAGTGACGCATATGATATTGTCCATATCATATAATTAATATAAAGACTTTAATGAATTGTGTCAAGTTGCCAAACACCTCGTCATCAATTTAGTGACGCATATGATATTGTCCCTATCATATAATTTTTGATATAAAGACTTTAAAGAATTGTATCAAGTTGCCAAACACCTCGTCATCAATTTAGTGACGCATATGATATTGTCCATATCATATAATTAATATAAAGACTTTAATGAATTGTGTCAAGTTGCCAAACACCTCGTCATCAATTTAGTGACGCATATGATATTGTCCCTATCATATAATTAATATAAAGACTTTAATGAATTGTGTCAAGTTGCCAAACACCTCGTCATCAATTTAGTGACGCATATGATATTGTCCCTATCATATAATTAATATAAAGAATTTTAATGAATTGTGTCAAGTTGCCAAACACCTCGTCATCAATTTAGTGACGCATATGATATTGTCCCTATCATATAATTAATATAAAAACTTTTAATGAATTGTGTCAAGTTGCCAAACACCTCGTCATCAATTTAGTGACGCATATGATATTGTCCCTATCATATAATTTTTGATATAAAGACTTTAAAGAATTGTATCAAGTTGCCAAACACCTCGTCATCAACTACTATATTATGGTTGCGCCGACCTCTCATATTGTATTCTCTTATGTGTTCATAGGATTTTGGCAATTATATACGAGTAAATTAAATAATATACTTATGAAAATGATTAATTATTATATGTATAAGGGAAAAAATGCTGAAATATTCCCATATTATCTTAGTATTATAGAGGAAAGACCGTTGCCGACCTCTCATATTGTTCAAAACTTATGTATTCATATGATTTTGGCAATTAAATGAGTAAATTAAATAATATACATATGAAAATGATTAATTATTATATGTATAAGGGAAAAAATGCTGAAATATTCCCACATTCTCTCAGTATTATAGAGAAAAGCCATTATAGTGAGAGGGTATAGTAGTGTAAACGACCGGAATTACGACAGAGGGTTCAAAAACTACTATAGGTAGGCAGTGGTTGCCGACCTCTCATATTGTTCAAAACTTATGTATTCATATGATTTTGGCAATTATATGAGTAAATTAAATAATATACATATGAAAATGATTAATTATTATATGTATAAGGGAAAAAATGCTGAAATATTCCCACATTCTCTCAGTATTATAGAGAAAAGCCATTATAGTGAGAGGGTATAGTAGTGTAAACGACCGGAATTACGACAGAGGGTTCAAAAACTACTATAGGTAGGCAGTGGTTGCCGACCTCTCATATTGTTCAAAACTTATGTATTCATATGATTTTGGGAATTATATGAGTAAATTAAATAATATACATATGAAAATGATTAATTATTATATGTATAAGGGAAAAAATGCTGAAATATTCCCACATTCTCTCAGTATTATAGAGAAAAGCCATTATAGTGAGAGGGTATAGTAGTGTAAACGACCGGAATTACGACAGAGGGTTCAAAAACTACTATAGGTAGGCAGTGGTTGCCGACCTCTCATATTGTTCAAAACTTATGAATTCATATGATTTTGGGAATTATATGAGTAAATTAAATAATATACATATGAAAATGATTAATTATTATATGTATAAGGAAAAAAATGCTGAAATATTCCCACATTCTCTTAGTATTATAGAGAAAAGCCATTATAGGGAGAGGGTATAGTAGTGTAAACGACCGGAATTACGACAGAGGGTTCAAAAACTACTATAGGTAGGCAGTGGTTGCCGACCTCTCATATTGTTCAAAACTTATGTATTCATATGATTTTGGCAATAATATGAGTAAATTAAATAATAAACATATGAAAATTAATATGTATTATATGTATAAAGAAAAAAATAATCATATTATATATGAATAATGGAAAAAAAAATGAAATGTTCATATAATCTCTTAATATATAAGAGAATAGCCCGTATGTTGGGTGGCAAACGGAATTGAAAATACCCGCTTTGACGACAGCGGGTTCAAAAACTACTATAGGTAGGCAGTGGTTGCCGACCTCCCGCATTATTCGAAATATTTATTTCGGATTATGTTTATATTGGTTACATACAATAAAGTATATTATTATCCGTACAAATTTGTTTCTCAGTTCTATAGAACACGGGACTTGGCTCCGCGGATAATAGGAATATACGCTTTTTAGATAATATCGTTGAAACAAAAGTCAAGTTTCTATTATATATAGAATAACAAATCGTTTCCATATATTATCGTTAATTTTTGGAGGCAGGCAAATATTTATTTATTACCTGCCGTATAGTTGGATTATTATATCGTTACGGTATAATACAAATATGGATTCTTATGAAAGAAATATAAAATTATATATTAAATGTGGAAATATTATCATATGCGCTTGGTTTTATGTTATATATTACCAGAGAGATATATGAAAAGAGATAAATTTTAAATTTATCTTCAAAATGCAAATGATTTAACTTAATATTTATATTGGTTAAACAAAAATTGTACATGTGTGGATACAATAATTATGTATGTTGGAAATAAAATGATATTTTATAATGAAATATGTATATATAAAAAGATATAATTATAGAAACATATATATTACAATAATTATATGAAATTCTTGTTATATTGGTAAAACAAGTATAAATTAAAAATGAAATTATGGATTACGAATGCTATATAAAAATGGCCGTAATCGAATGGATATTTTACTTATAAATATATATTTAAAATTTTACCCAAAGGCGAAATATTGAATTTTATTCCGGAGGTCCGGAGACCTCACTAAATAATTCAATCGGTAGTAGCGACGGGCGGTGTGTACAAAGGGCAGGGACGTAATCAATGCGAGTTAATGACTCACACTTACTGGGAATTCCAAGTTCATGTGAACAGTTTCATTTCACAATCCCAAGCATGAAAGTGGTTCAGCGGTTTACCCGGACCTCTCGGTCTAGGAAATACACGTTGATACTTTCATTGTAGCGCGCGTGCAGCCCAGGACATCTAAGGGCATCACAGACCTGTTATTGCTCAATCTCATTATTGCTAGACGCAATTTGTCCATTTAAGAAGCTAGTGTCCTTATAATGGGACAAACCAACAGGTACGGCTCCACTTACATAAACACATTCAAACACAATAAACATTTTACTGCCACCATGAATGAAGGCTACATAAGCTTCAGCACCATAATCCTGAAGATATCTATTTAATATATTTGAGTCTCGTTCGTTATCGGAATTAACCAGACAAATCACTCCACGAACTAAGAACGGCCATGCACCACCACCCATAGATTCGAGAAAGAGCTATCAATCTGTCTTACACACTTATGTTCGGACCTGGTAAGTTTTCCCGTGTTGAGTCAAATTAAGCCGCAGGCTCCACTCCTGGTGGTGCCCTTCCGTCAATTCCTTTAAGTTTCAGCTTTGCAACCATACTTCCCCCGGAGCCCAAAAGCTTTGGTTTCCCGGGAAGCGACTGAGAGAGCCATAAAAGTAGCTACACCCAATTGCTAGCTGGCATCGTTTATGGTTAGAACTAGGGCGGTATCTGATCGCCTTCGAACCTCTAACTTTCGTTCTTGATTAATGAAAACATCTTTGGCAAATGCTTTCGCTTAAGTTAGTCTTACGACGGTCCAAGAATTTCACCTCTCGCGTCGTAATACTAATGCCCCCAAACTGCTTCTATTAATCATTACCTCTTGATCTGAAAACCAATGAAAGCAGAACAGAGGTCTTATTTCATTATCCCATGCACAGAATATTCAGGCATTTGAAGCCTGCTTTAAGCACTCTAATTTGTTCAAAGTAATAGTACCGGCCCACAATAACACTCGTTTAAGAGCACTAGTGCAGGTTTTTAAATAGGAGGAACATATGAAAAAATACAAGTATTTAATCACATATAAGAACTCCACCGGTAATACGCTTACATACATAAAGGTATAGTACTAACCACAATTGTAAGTTGTACTACCCGTATGAAGCACAAGTTCAACTACGAACGTTTTAACCGCAACAACTTTAATATACGCTATTGGAGCTGGAATTACCGCGGCTGCTGGCACCAGACTTGCCCTCCAATTGGTCCTTGTTAAAGGATTTAAAGTGTACTCATTCCAATTACAGGGCCTCGGATATGAGTCCTGTATTGTTATTTTTCGTCACTACCTCCCCGAGCTGGGAGTGGGTAATTTACGCGCCTGCTGCCTTCCTTAGATGTGGTAGCCGTTTCTCAGGCTCCCTCTCCGGAATCGAACCCTGATTCCCCGTTACCCGTTGCAACCATGGTAGTCCTAGATACTACCATCAAAAGTTGATAGGGCAGACATTTGAAAGATCTGTCGTCGGTACAAGACCATACGATCTGCATGTTATCTAGAGTTCAACCAATATAACGATCTTGCGATCGCTTGGTTTTAGCCTAATAAAAGCACATGTCCCATAAGGTTCATGTTTTAATTGCATGTATTAGCTCTAGAATTACCACAGTTATCCAAGTAACTGTTAACGATCTAAGGAACCATAACTGATATAATGAGCCTTTTGCGGTTTCACTTTTAATTCGTGTGTACTTAGACATGCATGGCTTAATCTTTGAGACAAGCATATAACTACTGGCAGGATCAACCAGAATAATGTTTTTCCTTCATATTCCATTCATATTTTTTGAATCGAAATAAGCAATATAATAGATATATGGATTTTTCACTTTATATAATTCCATGATTTTTATTATATTGAATAAAATTCAATATTTCGCCTTTGGGTAAAATTTTAAATATATATTTATAAGTAAAATATCCATTCGATTACGGCCATTTTTATATAGCATTCGTAATCCATAATTTCATTTTTAATTTATACTTGTTTTACCAATATAACAAGAATTTCATATAATTATTGTAATATATATGTTTCTATAATTATATCTTTTTATATATACATATTTCATTATAAAATATCATTTTATTTCCAACATACATAATTATTGTATCCACACATGTACAATTTTTGTTTAACCAATATAAATATTAAGTTAAATCATTTGCATTTTGAAGATAAATTTAAAATTTATCTCTTTTCATATATCTCTCTGGTAATATATAACATAAAACCAAGCGCATATGATAATATTTCCACATTTAATATATAATTTTATATTTCTTTCATAAGAATCCATATTTGTATTATACCGTAACGATATAATAATCCAACTATACGGCAGGTAATAAATAAATATTTGCCTGCCTCCAAAAATTAACGATAATATATGGAAACGATTTGTTATTCTATATATAATAGAAACTTGACTTTTGTTTCAACGATATTATCTAAAAAGCGTATATTCCTATTATCCGCGGAGCCAAGTCCCGTGTTCTATAGAACTGAGAAACAAATTTGTACGGATAATAATATACTTTATTGTATGTAACCAATATAAACATAATCCGAAATAAATATTTCGAATAATGCGGGAGGTCGGCAACCACTGCCTACCTATAGTAGTTTTTGAACCCGCTGTCGTCAAAGCGGGTATTTTCAATTCCGTTTGCCACCCAACATACGGGCTATTCTCTTATATATTAAGAGATTATATGAACATTTCATTTTTTTTTCCATTATTCATATATAATATGATTATTTTTTTCTTTATACATATAATACATATTAATTTTCATATGTTTATTATTTAATTTACTCATATTATTGCCAAAATCATATGAATACATAAGTTTTGAACAATATGAGAGGTCGGCAACCACTGCCTACCTATAGTAGTTTTTGAACCCTCTGTCGTAATTCCGGTCGTTTACACTACTATACCCTCTCCCTATAATGGCTTTTCTCTATAATACTAAGAGAATGTGGGAATATTTCAGCATTTTTTTCCTTATACATATAATAATTAATCATTTTCATATGTATATTATTTAATTTACTCATATAATTCCCAAAATCATATGAATTCATAAGTTTTGAACAATATGAGAGGTCGGCAACCACTGCCTACCTATAGTAGTTTTTGAACCCTCTGTCGTAATTCCGGTCGTTTACACTACTATACCCTCTCACTATAATGGCTTTTCTCTATAATACTGAGAGAATGTGGGAATATTTCAGCATTTTTTCCCTTATACATATAATAATTAATCATTTTCATATGTATATTATTTAATTTACTCATATAATTCCCAAAATCATATGAATACATAAGTTTTGAACAATATGAGAGGTCGGCAACCACTGCCTACCTATAGTAGTTTTTGAACCCTCTGTCGTAATTCCGGTCGTTTACACTACTATACCCTCTCACTATAATGGCTTTTCTCTATAATACTGAGAGAATGTGGGAATATTTCAGCATTTTTTCCCTTATACATATAATAATTAATCATTTTCATATGTATATTATTTAATTTACTCATATAATTGCCAAAATCATATGAATACATAAGTTTTGAACAATATGAGAGGTCGGCAACCACTGCCTACCTATAGTAGTTTTTGAACCCTCTGTCGTAATTCCGGTCGTTTACACTACTATACCCTCTCACTATAATGGCTTTTCTCTATAATACTGAGAGAATGTGGGAATATTTCAGCATTTTTTCCCTTATACATATAATAATTAATCATTTTCATATGTATATTATTTAATTACTCATTTAATTGCCAAAATCATATGAATACATAAGTTTTGAACAATATGAGAGGTCGGCAACGGTCTTTCCTCTATAATACTAAGATAATATGGGAATATTTCAGCATTTTTTCCCTTATACATATAATAATTAATCATTTTCATAAGTATATTATTTAATTTACTCGTATATAATTGCCAAAATCCTATGAACACATAAGAGAATACAATATGAGAGGTCGGCGCAACCATAATATAGTAGTTGATGACGAGGTGTTTGGCAACTTGATACAATTCTTTAAAGTCTTTATATCAAAAATTATATGATAGGGACAATATCATATGCGTCACTAAATTGATGACGAGGTGTTTGGCAACTTGACACAATTCATTAAAAGTTTTTATATTAATTATATGATAGGGACAATATCATATGCGTCACTAAATTGATGACGAGGTGTTTGGCAACTTGACACAATTCATTAAAATTCTTT
>NW_025416865.1:20000-21480 GCF_016746395.2 Drosophila simulans
TGAACGCTTGGCCGCCACAAGCCAGTTATCCCTATGGTAACTTTTCTGACACCTCTTGTTAAAAACTCTTTAAACCAAAAGGATCGATAGGCCGAGCTTTTGCTGTCCCTGTGTGTACTGAACACCGAGATCAAGTCAGCATTTGCCCTTTTGCTCTATGTGTGGTTTCTGTCCGCACTGAGCTGGCCTTGGGACACCTCCGTTATTATTTGAGAGATGTACCGCCCCAGTCAAACTCCCTACCTGGCAATGTCCTTGAATTGGATCATACCTGAGTAATTGGAGTTATACCAAATTTTCAAATCAAAAATACATAAATGCATCGTTTTATTAAAGAATTTGTTTGCGATTATATAACAAACTCGTGATACTTTGATCAAGAAGCTTGCATCAAAACCCAATACCATAAGATATAATAAATATATCCGTATAATGGCTAGGAAATGATACACGTTCCATTTAATCAAGTAAGTAAGGAAACAATAAGAGTAGTGGTATTTCATTGACGATACCAAACCGAGGTCTAATATCTCCCACTTATTCTACACCTCTTATGTCTCCTTACACTGCCAGATTAGAGTCAAGCTCAAAAGGGTCTTCTTTCCCCGCTAATTATTCCAAGCCCGTTCCCTTGGCTGTGGTTTCGCTAGATAGTAGATAGGGACAGTAGGAATCTCGTTAATCCATTCATGCGCGTCACTAATTAGATGACGAGGCATTTGGCTACCTTAAGAGAGTCATAGTTACTCCCGCCGTTGACCCGCGCTTACTTGAATTTCTTCACTTTGACATTCAGAGCACTGGGCAGAAATCACATTGTGTCAACACCCGCTAGGGCCATCACAATGCTTTGTTTTAATTAGACAGTCGGATTCCCCAAGTCCGTGCCAGTTCTGAATTGATTGTTAATTGATAATCGTTATAATTGATAAGAACTAATTGGTTTAACCCAAATAGTATTCTTAAAATTTTAGCAAGAAAGTTCCACAATTGGCTACGTAACTAAACTATCCGGGGAACAAGTAACTAACATAAATGCTAGAAACTCTATTTACCCAGAACGAGCACATAAACCATGTTATTGTTTCCCAATCAAGCCCGACTATCTCAATCTTCAGAGCCAATCCTTATCCCGAAGTTACGGATCTAATTTGCCGACTTCCCTTACCTACATTATTCTATCGACTAGAGACTCTTCACCTTGGAGACCAGCTGCGGATATTGGTACGGCCTGTTGAGAAGTTTGCGTTCCCCACCATAAATTTTCAAGGTCCGAGGAGAAAATATCGACACAACAGTATATGTCATGCTCTTCTAGCCCATCTACCATATCTCTCTGCGAAAGACTTCCATGGTAGTACGGCTATAAAACAGAAAAGAAAACTCTTCCGATATCTCTCGACGGCTTCTTTATGGTCGTTCCTGTTGCCAGGATGAGCACGAGCCCAATTTAATAACAAACGGATACTCAACAGGTTAC
>NW_025416866.1:0-13798 GCF_016746395.2 Drosophila simulans
AACAGAACACGCACGAACAGGACATGTTCGAACAGAACATGTTCGAACAGAACATGATCGAACTGAACATGTTTGAACAGAACATGTCCGAACAGAACATGTTCGAACAGAACATGTTCGAACAGAACATGTTCGAACAGAACATGTTCGAAAAGAACATGTTCGAACTGAACATCAACAGTCAAATCAAACGGATTTATCCGACAAAAGGCAATTAAAGAAAAGTACTTATCCATTCTCACGGGCGCCGCCATATTACCCACCGTTCTAAATTTCTAAGTCCCAATTTTCCGAATATATTTAAATATTCATTCAGTCCAAAAAATGAAAAATTCCAAATGTGAAGAAAGTGAAATTAATTTGTGCCAAGTTCAGTGAAAATTCCTAAAGTCCAACACTCTGCCAAAAGTGGCAAAAATTCTATTCTCGTTTTCACTGTGTCCAACGCAAGCCAAATTCTTTTCGCAAATTTCGCACATTTTTTGCTTCAACTCCGCAGTCCGCTTAACACAATTCGCTATACATTCAAATACAACAATAAACAACACATACCCTCTGGCCATTCCAAGTAAAATATTAATTAAATATTTACCCGCTATTTACCCATATACATTGCATGCATTACATCTCCATATAAATACATATACGCATACATCTCCATATACATACATATACGCACACATCTCCATATACATCACACATATTGAAAAATGGCTTTCAGCTTTGGCCGTGGGTGTGGGTGCTAGCCGCACGATAAGCGAATCCACCGATAGTGCAGCTGGGAAAGGAAATTCATGTACTCGACGTGCGCCGGCTGCCATGGCGTATACGCAACGTAAGAGTGCCTGTCTGTGTGTGTGCCAAAGCCAGCGGAAATTATTAAGAGCTTTCCAAAACACACACACACTAGCACACACTGGGCTGCGGCGCGAAGTCAATTGAATTGGCGCTCGTGGGAAATCTCGAAATTTCCCGGGTCGCGCCGGCCCGACAGTTACAGGTGCGGCTGTCCCCAACGCACGAAGGTTGGGCCGTACTCACCAGCAGTAGGCACAGCTCCAAGGGTCCAGGGATCGCCCGCCGTCGACGATCTTCAGGGCCATGGGGCAGGACAGGGTGAGAGTAGGAATCAACTTTCTCTTCACTATTTTCTCTTCCTTCCGTGTTGTTGTGGAGGCTGACAAGTGCCAGTCACGTCAGCTGATCACGCAGTCAGCTGGGATAACAGTGCTGGTAAACGGCAAAAGCTCCCAGGTCTGGCAGCGCTGGTCGGCTGCACGAGCCCCCTGGCATAGGTGGCGCTTTCTACCCAGTGCACTCACTGACGAAAGGTGGCAGCTACGGAAGCCACCAAACGATCTGTTCTCCGGGCGTAGCATACATACATGGGCGGCCAACGGTTATCCTTGGCAACACCCCATGGAATCCCGGAGACAGACCCATGAATCGAGCAGGAGAGGCAGAAGATGAGTGTAAAAAGTCAAGGAGCAGACCAATAGCCAAACCCCCCCCGCGTAGGCGGCACACTTTAAAATCGGGGCTCTGGCGACCGAGCTGGAGCGGTATATCTCCCACCGCAGCAACCTTTTTTTGCCCTGCTCACAACACCACACCCTTCCACCCCCACCCAAAGCCCACGGCGCGTCTGACCCAAATTGGGCGGCTACGTGGCCTGTGCCTGTACTCTTGGCAGCCGGGCATCAGCACAACTAAAACCCATTCTGCGTCTGTGCCAAGTTGGCCGGCAGAATGGTCTGCGTCTGCGCCGCATCGGCCGGCAGTGAACCTAAAACCTGGCGAGAGGTATAAAGCCGCAAACCTGGCAGTAGGAATAAAATGCAACAAAAATCAGAATGTCTGGAAAAAACAATATTACTCCAGGTGGCAGCCACATATGTGGAAATCCACCCTCGGCTAATCCCGAGGCTAGGGCACGGATTCTGGAGGCCCTACCCAACATTCCCCCCATCCCCGCCCCGACGGCGGCACACTTGGCCGTCGGAACAAGCAATGCAACAAGTGCAAGCAAAGAAGAGGAGAGCTTGGCGTTTGGAAAAAGGTCAAAGGTTTTAAGGACCCCACCCCAAAACCCGAGCGATGGCACCCCCAAGAGACCATTGGAGGCGACATCACCCCCTACCAGAGCTCAACTAGCAAAGCGGGTCAAGACCCCCCAGCTAGAAATCGAGGAGATGGGAGAAATCCTGGACGACCTTCTGACGAAGGTCAACCTCAACGGGGTGAGGAGCATTAATCTGGCAATGAAGAACTCATTCGCCAGATTGAAGGAGCTCCAATTAAAGCTGCGCACTAGGCTGCCGGAGGCGGAGAAAACGAAGGTCGGACGTACGGCAAAAGCAGATGCTAGCCAACAGACCACCTCTAAGCTCCCATCCGGCCTCGAAGAACCGTGCAACGTTAAGGGCAGCCCTAAGCCAAAGGATCGCACGGCGCTGTCTGCGAAGAGAGCCCAGCGACCCGACCACCAGAAGGCTGCGGGACCCAAGCGCCTACCAAGGGCTCCGCCCCAAGCCACTGTAGCGGGAAAGAAGTCGCAACCAATTATGCAGCAACCGCCCGGACCGCGCAAGAAGAGACCGCCGAGGGAGAGACCAGATGCGCTGGTTATCACCCCCACAGCTGGCTTACCTTACAGCGAAGTGCTGTCCCTGGTCACAAGAGGGCAGGACGCTAGGCTCAGGGCCATCGGGGAAAACGTAGCAAGGGTGAAGAGGACGGCCAAAGGCGAACTGTTCCTCGAACTACGTGCCTTAGCCCAAGACCTGACGCAGAAGCTCAAGATGGACATGGGAGCGGTGCTAGGAGACCGCGCCAGCCTTCGCGCGTTAACACAAACTAAGGTATTTGTGATTCGCGACCTCGACGAGCTCACCACGGAAGACGAGTTGAAGAGTGCCTTGGAGGCCCAGGCAGAGATCCCTGCAGCAGTGGTGGCTATCAAGAGCCTTCGGCAATCGCAGTACGGAGGGAAGACTGCGGTGATAGCAGTCCCAGCCAATCTGACGGACCCGCTGATCAAGCGTGGCAAGCTGAGGGTAGGATGGTCCCAATGCTTGATCAAGGAGCTGGAGCCACGCCAAAGATGCTTCAGATGCCTGGAAGAAGGCCACATAGCGGCCCACTGCAGAAGCACCGTGGACAGAAGCCAGTGCTGCTTCAGATGCGGGACCGCGGGACACAAAGCCGCCGAGTGCCCTAATGAAGCTAAGTGCTTCTTGTGCGCAAACAGAGGTAGCCAAGCGACCAACCACCAAATGGGCACCCGGAAGTGCCCATTGGCGGGTAAAGGAGCACCAAAGGCACTGCAATGATGCGGCTGATTCAGCTAAACCTGAATCACTGCACGGCAGCCCAAGACCTGCTAGTGCAGACGGTGCGTGAACGCAGAGTGGAGCTCGCGCTACTTAGCGAGCCCTACCGAACGCCGGCTAGCCCAGACTGGGCCTTCGACCGCACCAAGAAAGCAGCGATCTGGAGGTGCAGCAGAGAAACCCAGCAAATAACCGATGTTCTTTCGGGCATCGGATTTGTTAGGGCCAGGGTAGGCAGATGGTGGGTGTACAGCGTATACCTAGCCCCCAGCCTGACCCTAATCGCATTCAGCCGGGCACTGGACAGACTGGCAGCGGATGCTAGAGGCCGCACCCAGGTCCTAATAGCGGGCGACTTCAACGCATGGTCAGAGAGCTGGGGCAGCTCAACCACCAATGCGAGAGGCAGGATGGTGCTGGAGGCTTTCGCGACGTTGGACCTGGCTCTTCTTAACCATGGAAACCGGCACACGTTCAGGCGCGCCGGACTGGGCTCTGTGGTAGACCTCACCTTCACTAGCGGCTCGTCGTACAGGCTAGCGAGGTGGAGACTCAGCGAGGACTACACTGGCAGCGACCACCTGGCCATCATCTGCGACCTGGGAAGCCCACCCTCGTCCCAAGCCCAGACACCAGCCCAGGCCAGGATTAAATACAAGACGGACTCTCTGGACACGCAGGTGTTTCGAGAGCAGTTCCTACCCATGGCGAGCAGACAAGGAGCCGAGCTGACGGCAGTGGAGCTGATGAGGCGGCTGAAGGCCGCGTGCGACGCCAGCCGCAATCGAGCAGGCCGCATAGCCGACAAAGAGCCCCTGTCTACTGGTGGAACCAGGAGATAGAGACGGCTCGTCGTGAGTGCCTCTCCGCCAGACGTAGCTACCAACGTGCGAGAGGTGCGGAGTCCTTTGCCGAACGCCAATCCGAATACAGAGCCCGCAGAAAAACGCTTAAGTTAGCCATAAGGGAGAGCAAGCGCAAATGCTTCCTCGACCTATGCGACTCTGCCGACAGCGACCCATGGGGAAGTGCCTACAAGGTGGTGGTCAAGAAGGCGTACACCAGGACTCCTAAGCTACTGGACCTAGCGATGCTCCGCAGTGTAGCGGAACACCTGTTCCCTGTGATGGTTGGGTTACGCCCAGCCGACCCAGCCACAGGGGACCACGTCGATTCCGACGCCACGGTCAGCAGTGACGAGATCCTGGAGCTGGCAAAACTGCTGAAGGACGGCAAGGCCCCCGGACCCGACGGCATTTCGAACAGGGCGCTTCGGCTTGCTCTCCACCTCCAGCCAGACTCGTTTGCGAAGGCATTCACCAAATGCCTGGAGGAAGGAGTTTTCCCGAGTTGCTGGAAAATCCAAAAGCTGCTTCTCCTCCCAAAACCAGGGAAACCACCCGAGGAGCCTTCATCGTTCCGGCCAATATGCCTCATCGATGGAACTGGCAAGCTCCTGGAGAAACTGGTGTGTATTCGGCTTGAGAGGGCTATCGCCGACGCGGGTGACCTCTCACGGTCCCAGTTCGGATTCAGGAAAGCGCGGTCCACCGTCGACGCTGTCAACAGAGTGGTCGAAGTAGCGGCCCAAGCAATCGACGGCACCAGATGGAAGGGTGGCAGCAAAGAGTACTGCCTCATGGTCACTCTAGACATCAGGAACGCCTTCAACACAGCGAGATGGGACCGGATCCTAGAAGCACTAATTGGCTTCAGCGTCCCAGCCTACCTAGTCAGGATCATACGCAGCTACTTTTCTGATCGGGTCTTACTGTGCGAGTCGTCCGAAGGCGTCTTCAGGCACCAGGTCACCGGTGGAGTCCCACAAGGCTCGGTCCTCGGCCCGCTTCTGTGGAACACCATGTACGACGGGATACTTCGTCTACCGCTGGTCGTGAGGAGCGAGATCGTAGGCTTCGCGGACGACGTGGCCTTGCTCGTTGTTGACAAGTATCCCGGCAAGGCCGAAGAAAGCTGCAACCAAAACATCAGGGCCATCGAACATTGGCTCAGTTCAATGGGGCTAGAGCTGGCACAGGAGAAGACTGAGGCTGTCCTGATTAGCTCAAGGAAAGCGGTGGAGACGGCCACTGTCGAAGTAGGCTGTACCAAGGTGTCCTCCTCTCGGGCAATCAAGTATCTGGGAGTCATGATAGACACCAGGCTTTCGTTCCGAGAACACCTTGCCTACGCTAACTCTAAAGCAGCAGGAGTAAATCGGGCGCTATCAAACATAATGTTGAACTCCCGAGGCCCAAAACAGGCGGGCAGAAGGCTACTGACGAGCGTCACCCGAGCGACCATGCTATATGCCGGCCCGGTGTGGGCAAAAGCGCTTGGAACCGAAAGCTACGCCCAGGGCCTAAATGCTACCCACAGACTGTCGGCACTACGTGTCTGCTGCGCCTTCAGAACAGTGTCCAACGCGGCGGCATTGGTGATCGCAGGGATACCGCCTCTGGACCTGTTAGCGAAGGAAAACGAAGTGGTCTTCAAACCCACGGTCGAAGACTCTCCCCCGGCGTCAAGAAGGCAATACGAGCTGAAGCAAGGCAGCACACCCTGGAGACATGGCAGCACAGGTGGACCAACGAGCCCAAGGGTCGCTGGACGCAGCAGCTGATACCCAACCTCAAGCCGTGGCTAGAGCGGAAGCACGGCGACATTACGTTCCACCTAACGCAGCTGATCAGCGGGCACGGTTGCTACCTGATGCGCTTTGGACACGAGGATGCGGATGACTGTCCATGGTGTGGAGGTGGTCGGAGCGAAACAGCTGTCTGCTTCAGATCTAGCGCTAGCCAAATTCATTTCGGTTTCTGACCGCTTAAGCGAATTTGAGGCTCAGATCAACACTCCGGAATCCGCAGCTCCAACTGTCACGATGCTTGGCGTCCGTCGCGACCAAGTCCGAACCCTATGGGACAAGGTTGAAAAGGAATACGATCTCTGCTCAGAGTGCCTTGTGTCAGCAGGCGAAGCGGCAGCAAGCAACATGCCTATTCTCAGGGCTAAATACAATTATTGCTATTCAGTCTATGAAAGGTGTGTTGCCCAGCTCGTTGATAAAATCGAGCAGGGCACTTCTCAGTCCATCCCAACCGCGAACGCTGCGCCCCAGGCCTACATTTCCTCTGGCTGTCGGTTGCCTCTATGCGATACAGAAGTTTTCACAGGCGACTATCTTCGCTGGCCGACTTTCCGGGATCTTTTCACAGCCATTTATATCAATAATCCACGGCTGACTCCGGTTGAAAAGTTATTCCATTTAAATGCCAAAACAAGTGGCGACGCGCATGCCATAGTTTCGATTTCGCCTCTCACCAACGAGGGTTTCCGCTCTGCGTGGGAAAACCTGATAGAGCGTTTCGAAAATAAAGGATTGTTGGTAAACAGTCAATTAAAAATACTGTTTAATGTGCAGTCGATACCACAGGAATCTGGGGCGGCCTTGAAGGTACTGCAAAATACTGTTCAAGGTTGCTTGACTTCCTTAGAACTGTCAGGCATCAACACTGAGAACTGGGACTGCCTGCTGGTATATCTGTGCTCATCCAAGCTCCCGAAGATAACTCTCTCCTTATGGGAGCAGTCGCTACATAAGAAAGCCGACATCCCGACATGGGGAGAGCTGAACACCTTCCTCACAGAACGTCATCGAACCCTAGAAGCAATCGATGATGTGAGACCGTCCGTACCGAGTCAGTCGCATTCCAAAGCGATAAACTCAAGTGGGCCCTCTAGAAAATTAAATTCCTACGAGGCGAAAGTGGCTCCGAAATTGAAAAGTTGCGACTTGTGCAACAAGGAGAACCATCCTGTCCGTGTATGTCCGCGGTTTCTCCAAATGTCGGTTGACGACCGGTCAGCCTACATTAAACGGAAGCAGTTATGCTTAAACTGCTTCGCAACGGGACATCAGCTTCGTGAGTGCAAAAGCACTCACAATTGTTTTACTTGCCGTGGCCGGCATCACACGTTGTTGCACCGAAACAACCTCTGTTCCAGCAATTCAAGCCCTTCAAATCCTGCAAGGCCAATTTCCGCTAATCAGGCCAATTTCGTTCCAAATGAGCAAGCCGGTGTTCAAAATTATTTCGCCACGGGCTCAAGAGCTATTCTTCTTGGCACTGCCATAATCAATATCTCCCATCTTGGCACTAACTTTAAGGCACGCGCCCTGATCGACTCCGGATCAGAAGCGACATTCATAACCGAGCGACTGTTCAATCTAATTAGATTGCCATTCCAGGTGGTTCAAGCCCAAGTCTCGGGCTTAAACCAAACAGTAGCTGCTCAGTCCAAGAAGCTCTGCAGTTTCACCATCCGATCTCCGACTAGGCCCGCGTTGCAGTTGGAGACGACGGCCTATGTCCTCCCTCAACTAGCCGGAAATCTGCCTTCCTACCCAATTCCGCAAAATTTCCTTCGGGATCTTCCCGATTTTCCACTGGCGGATCCAAAATTCTATGAGAGCGCACAAATAGATGTACTTATCGGAGCCGACATCCTGCCTTCGGTGCTTCTGAAAGGAGCAAAAACCAACATCTGTGGCTCTCTCTTGGGCAAGAGACCATTTTCGGCTGGGTACTAACTGGGCCAGTCTCAGCCTCAGCCCAAAGCAGAATTTCCTCTTTTTCGACACAGATCTCCCACGCGTACGATAATTCACTGGACAAACTCCTCACAAAATTTTGGGAGGTGGAGGATATACCAACAAAGTTGGTAAAAGAATCCGATTCCATGTGCGAGAAGAATTTCCTTCAAACGACCACGAGAAACGAGTGCGGCAAATATGTCGTTACTCTGCCTTTTCGCGACCCAGAACATATCGGTGCCGGGCTAGGGCATTCTAGGTCTTTCGCGTTGGCTCAGTTCTTAAGAAATGAGCAGCGTCTAAAAAGAGATGAGGCCTTGAAAGCGAGATACGATTCGGTGATCCAGGAATATCTCGACTTAAAGCACATGCGACAAGTTCTTCCTACGCATGATTGCAACGCCTATTATATGCCACATCACGCCGTCTTAAAAACGGAGAGCGTAACTACTAAACTCCGTGTAGTATTCAATGCCTCCAGCCCATCATCGAATGGTACCAGTTTAAATGATATCCTTCATGCTGGCCCTGTCTTACAGTCCGACTTGACCATTCAAATTCTGAAGTGGCGCTATTTCCGATACGTGTTCAACGCCGATATCGAGAAAATGTATCGGCAGATCTGGGTAGATCCGAGACACACTCCATTCCAGCGAATACTTTTCCGTAACCATAGAGGGGAAATCAGAGATTTCGAATTGAAAACAGTAACCTTGGGAGTCAATTGCGCGACTTTCCTGGCCATCCGATTACTGCAGCAGCTAGCAGCTGACGTAGAACTCAGCCATCCAAAAGCTAGCAATCTCATTCGAAATTTCATGTATGTGGATGATGTTCTAGCCGGAGCGGACTCCACGGAAGAAGCTCAGCTCATGGTGCAAGAGCTCCGAGACGCTCTGAATTCCGCCGGATTTCCATTGAGGAAATGGACCTCCAACCAAAAGGAAGTTTTAGCGGCCATTCAGAGCAACCATCTCTTAAATACTGATTTTCTCGAGATCGATGCAGAAAGTACTGCCAAAACCCTCGGCATTCGCTGGAAAGCAACCTCCGACGAATTCTTCTTCGTCCCGCCAGAGTTGGCTATCGAAACGTCCAGTAGCAAAAGTGGTGCTTTTGCAGACGGAGTCTTCCGAATCTCGACAATAATAGGCGCTCCTATCGTCCTTAGTTGTAGTTCACTAGCACTAATCATCCATTATTTTTCATTTCGTTTTCGATCTCCTCGACATTCGACTACGCGCAGCATGGCCCCTCGTCAACAAAACGCACGCAGTGCTCGTGCCGTGGAGAGCATACGTACCCGAGGTATTCAATCCTACCGATGCCGAGTCTGCCGCGGTATCCATCCTCTTCGGAAGTGCGCGAGGTTCCTAAAGCTCAGCGCTGAAAAGCGTTTGCGAGCAGTCCTCATTAACAAATACTGCGCCAATTGCCTCGCTCACGAGCATTCCACGGGAGACTGCCGAAGCGGTGATCGTTGCAAGAAGTGCGACCGATCCCACCACACGCTGCTCCACATGCACGAGCAGGTTAGCTCGTTGTCGCGGTCGCGAGCGCGCTCACGTCTCCAACCGGTGCCAACCCGGCAAGCAGCTTCGGCCTCGTCCCAACGTTCCCGCCGGCACAATCCGCCAACTCAGCGTAGGAGTTCATCGCCACGACGCCCGGAATCGACCACGTCAGACCCATCGCTCTCGTCGTTGCTGCAACGCCACAGCGTGAACATCCTTCCCACAGCGCTGGTCAAGTTGGAGACCGGGACGAAGACCTTCGAGACCGCAGCACTGATCGATCCGTGCAGCCCCATGAGCTGCATCGACGCTTCGTTGGCGTCAGCCTTTACGCTTCCGATGACCAATGTTGGCGACGAGAAGGTCTGCACGACGACGATCCGCTCCAGGATCGACGCGAATACTAAGCTGGAGGTCGTGCTCAAGATCGAGCCCAGGGTGCGGATCCGCACACCTGTCCGGGCATTGAGCGACACCATAGTATCCAAGTACCGGGACATCATGCTGGCTGATGACCAGTTCCATCGGCCGGCTACCGTCTCCATGGTCTTAGGAGCAGATGTTTATCCTAAGGTTATCCAATCCGGATTCCTGACCTTCGACGAGGGAATGCCGGTCGCTCAAAAAACTGTGTTTGGGTGGATCGTGTCCGGTGCCTGCAGCCTGCCGTAGGATGGCTATGTTGCAACCCCAGTGATTGCAAGGGGGGCGGAATGTTTAAGTTACGGGGTGTGGACTGTCACCCGCTCTCCGCTCCCTCTTACGCTCCCCACTCCCTCTCACGCTCTCCCGCTCTTCACCACAGAGTCTCCGAGGAGTCTCCGCTGCGCTTGGGAGAACCCAACTCATTAGAATAAGCTTTAGTGTGAAATAACTACCACGATCAATAAACATACGCCCGGTCGCGCCCGCGCATTTACAAAGTCAAGTGTTCGCTTTTCTCCGAGTGTTCGATTTTCAGCAAACTAGGAAATTTCCAGGACCAGCAACCCCATCACCCTAACAACATGTTTGAACATAACATGTTCGAACACAACATGTTCAAACCGAACATGTTCGAACAGAACATATTCGAACAGAACATGATCGAACAGAACATGTTCGAACAGAACATGTTCGAACAGAACATGTTCGAACAGAACATGTTCGAACAGAACACGTTCGAAGAGAACATGTTCGAACAGAACATGTTCGAACAGAACATGTTCGAACAGAACATGTTCGAACAGAACATGTTCGAACCGAACATGTTTAAACAGAACATGTTGGAACTGAACTTGTTCGAACAGAACATGTTCGAACCGAACATGTTCGAACAGAACATGTTCGAACCGAACATGTTCGAACAGAACATGTTCGAACAGAACATGTTCGAACAGAACATGTTTGAACAGAACATGTCCGAACAGAACATGTTCGAACAGAACATGTTCGAACAGAACATGTTCGAACAGAACATGTTCGAAAAGAACATGTTCGAACTGAACATGTTTGAACTGAACATGTTTGAACAGAACATGTTCGAACAGAACATGTTCAAACCGAACATGTTCGAACAGAACACGTTCGAACAGAACACGTTCGAAGAGAACATGTTCGAACAGAACATGTTCGAACAGAACATGTTCGAACAGAACATGTTCGAACAGAACATGTTCGAACAGAACATGTTCGAACAGAACATGTTCGAACAGAACATGTTCGAACAGAACATGTTCGAACAGAACATGTTCGAACAGAACATGTTCGAACAGAACATGTGCGAACAGAACATGATCGAACAGAACATGTTCGAACAGAACATGATCGAACAGAACATGTTCGAACAGAACATGTTCGAAGAGGACATGTTCAAACCGAACATGTTCGAACAGAACATGTTTAAGCAGAACATGTTTGAACCGAATATGTTTAAACAGAACATGTTCGAACTGAACATTTTCGAACAGAACATGTTCGAAGAGAACATGTTTGAAGTGAACATGTTCGAATAGAACATGTTCGAAAAGAACATGTTCGAACTGAACATGTTTGAACTGAACATGTTCGAACAGAACATGTTCGAACAGAACATGTTCGAAGAGAACATGTTCAAACCGAACATGTTCGAACCGAACATGTTTAAACAGAACATGTTCGAACAGAACATGTTTGAGCCGAACATGTTCGAACAGAACATGTTCGAACCGAACATGTTCGAACAGAACATGTTCGAACAGAACATGTTCGAACAGAACATCTTCGAACAGAACATGTTCGAACAGAACATGTTCGAAAAAAACATGTTCAAACAGAACATGTTTGAACTGAACATGTTCGAACAGAACATGTTCGAACAGAACATGTTTGAAGTGAACATGTTCGAACAGAACATTTTCGAACAGAACACGTACGAACAGAACACGTTCGAAGAGAACATGTTCGAACAGAACATGTTCGAACAGAACATGTTCGAACAGAACATGATCGAACAGAACATGTTCGAACAGAACATGATCGAACAGAAAATGTTCGAACAGAACATGTTCGAAGAGAACATGCTCTAACAGAACATGTTCGAACAGAACATGTTCGAAAAGAACATGTTCGAACCGAACATGTTCGAACAGAACATGTTCGAACAGAACATGTTCGAACAGAACATGTTCGAACAGAACATCTTCGAACAGAACATGTTCGAACAGAACATGTTCGAAAAAAACATGTTCAAACAGAACATGTTCGAAACGAACATGTTCGAACCGAACATGTTCGAACAAAACATGTTCGAACAGAACATGTTTCAACAGAACATGTTCGAACCGAACATGTTTGAACCGAACGTGTTTAAGCAGAACATGTTTGAACCGAATATGTTTAAACAGAACATGTAGGAACTGAACATGTTCGAACAGAACATGTTCGAACTGAACATTTTCGAACAGAACATGTTCGAACAGAACACGTTCGAACAGAACACGTTCGAAGAGAACATGTTCGAAGAGAACATGTTCGAACAGAACATGTTCGAACAGAACATCTTCGAACAGAACATGTTCGAACAGAACATGTTCGAACAGAACATGTTCGAAACGAACATGTTCGAACCGAACATGTTCGAACAAAACATGTTCGAACAGAACATGTTTCAACAGAACAGAGAACAGAGGCGAAAGTGGCTCCGAAATTGAAAAGTTGCGACTTGTGCAACAAGGAGAACCATCCTGTCCGTGTATGTCCGCGGTTTCTCCAAATGTCGGTTGACGACCGGTCAGCCTACATTAAACGGAAGCAGTTATGCTTAAACTGCTTCGCAACGGGACATCAGCTTCGTGAGTGCAAAAGCACTCACAATTGTTTTACTTGCCGTGGCCGGCATCACACGTTGTTGCACCGAAACAACCTCTGTTCCAGCAATTCAAGCCCTTCAAATCCTGCAAGGCCAATTTCCGCTAATCAGGCCAATTTCGTTCCAAATGAGCAAGCCGGTGTTCAAAATTATTTCGCCACGGGCTCAAGAGCTATTCTTCTTGGCACTGCCATAATCAATATCTCCCATCTTGGCACTAACTTTAAGGCACGCGCCCTGATCGACTCCGGATCAGAAGCGACATTCATAACCGAGCGACTGTTCAATCTAATTAGATTGCCATTCCAGGTGGTTCAAGCCCAAGTCTCGGGCTTAAACCAAACAGTAGCTGCTCAGTCCAAGAAGCTCTGCAGTTTCACCATCCGATCTCCGACTAGGCCCGCGTTGCAGTTGGAGACGACGGCCTATGTCCTCCCTCAACTAGCCGGAAATCTGCCTTCCTACCCAATTCCGCAAAATTTCCTTCGGGATCTTCCCGATTTTCCACTGGCGGATCCAAAATTCTATGAGAGCGCACAAATAGATGTACTTATCGGAGCCGACATCCTGCCTTCGGTGCTTCTGAAAGGAGCAAAAACCAACATCTGTGGCTCTCTCTTGGGGCAAGAGACCATTTTCGGCTGGGTACTAACTGGGCCAGTCTCAGCCTCAGCCCAAAGCAGAATTTCCTCTTTTTCGACACAGATCTCCCACGCGTACGATAATTCACTGGACAAACTCCTCACAAAATTTTGGGAGGTGGAGGATATACCAACAAAGTTGGTAAAAGAATCCGATTCCATGTGCGAGAAGAATTTCCTTCAAACGACCACGAGAAACGAGTGCGGCAAATATGTCGTTACTCTGCCTTTTCGCGACCCAGAACATATCGGTGCCGGGCTAGGGCATTCTAGGTCTTTCGCGTTGGCTCAGTTCTTAAGAAATGAGCAGCGTCTAAAAAGAGATGAGGCCTTGAAAGCGAGATACGATTCGGTGATCCAGGAATATCTCGACTTAAAGCACATGC
>NW_025416868.1:0-12118 GCF_016746395.2 Drosophila simulans
CAGGATAGACAGAATAGATCCTATTTACAACATGGATGACTATTCAAAAGAAGTTAAGCTACGATTAGAAATAGCATATAGAAGAGCTAAAAATATGTTAGAAAAGGCAAAAGACGATAGAAAAACAAAATATAATAGAAATTTTAGTAACTTTGAATTAAAAATAGGAGATAAGATATTAATTAAAAACGAAACAGGTCATAAACTTGACAATAATTATTTAGGACCATATTTAGTTTCAGAAATAGGAGATAATGACAACATTACAATTATAGGAAATAAAAATAAAAAACAGATAGTCCATAAAGATAGGTTAAAAATTTTTAAATCATAATACATTTTGTTTGGTAATTCGTTATATTTCTAAAATAAGTTCTTATGTTGTTTTGAAAATCGACAATCAAAATCAAAAAATATTTACTATTAATTAGCGGTTATTAACTACATCATGAAATTTATAACAATTGCTAATAGATATACATAACAAAATATGCTTCTGTGAAAGTTATAATGGTTTAGTTTTAATTATAAGATCCCTCTGGAAGCCAATACGCTAGATGACCTACGATGTAATATTAGGAGCTATCCGAATATACAATCAGCGAAAAGGATGTCATAAATCAAGGACCAAAGAATAAGAGGTTTATATCTAAATAATTCGTTATATTTTTAAAATAAGTTCCTATGTTGTTTTGATTATAGACAATCAAAATCAAAAAATATTTAATATTAATTAGCGGTACTTAACTAGCTACATGAAATTTGAAACTTGCTAATACAAGACTAATGATGCTGAGGTGAACACAAAATTTACTTCATAAAATTATTGACAATATCGAATTTAATATAAATTTCCAATTCGTAGGAAATGTACGTCCCAGAGACGGTATTCATATATTGATGACGTGGTCCATTTGATATTAAGTCAGTTCTATTCTTGGCCACGTCATCGTTAATGCTAATTAAAACTTATGCCCATTCTGTTTACAAATAAAACTAAACTTGTAATGGTTTTGTTTTAATTACATGTACCCTCTGGGAGCCAATAAGCTAGATGACCTGCGATGTAGTTTCAGGAGCTGCGCGGATGTAAAATTAGAACAAAGGATGTTGTAAATCAAGGACCATAGAATAAGAAGTTTGTATCTAAATAATTCGATATATTTTTAAAATAAGTTCTTATGTTGTTTTGACAATCGATGATCAAAATCAAAAAATATTTAATATTAATTAGCGGTAATTAACTAGCAACATGAAATTGAAAACAAGTGCTAAGATATACATGACTAAAGACGCTAAGGTGAACACAAAATGTACTTTTTTTTACAGGAGCTGCGCGGATGTAAAATTAGAACGAAGGATGTCGTAAATCAAGGACCAAAGAATAAGAGGTTCGTATCTAAATAATTCGATATATTTTTAAAATAAGTTCTTATGTTGTTTTGATAATCGACAATCAAAATAAAAAAATATTTAAAATTAATTAGCGGTAATTAACTAGCAACATGATATTTAAAACAATTGCTAGTAGATATACATGACTATATATGCTAAGGTGTACACAAAATTTACTTCATAAAAATATTGACAATATCGAACTCGCGGAATCGATGTGGCATAAAGTAAATAAATGACAAGCTACACTCACCCACATGCTAACAGCAGACTCCACACACACACATACATACACACGTATCAAGAACTTCAACGCATGGTCTGAGAGCTGGGGCAGCTCAACCACCAATGCGAGAGGTAGGATGGTGCTGGAGGCTTTCGCGACGTTGGACCTGGCTCTTCTCAACCATGGAAACCGGCACACGTTCAGGCGCGCCGGAATGGGCTCTGTGGTGGACCTCACCTTCACTAGCGGCTCGTCGTACAGGCTAGCGAGGTGGAGACTCAGCGAGGACTACACTGGCAGCGACCATCTGGCCATCATCTGCGACCTGGGAAGCCCACCCTCGTCCCAAGCCCAGACACCAGCCCAGGCCAGGATTAAATACAAGACGGACTCTCTGGACACGCAGGTGTTTCGAGAGCAGTTCCTACCCATGGCGAGCAGACAAGGAGCCGAGCTGACGGCAGTGGAGCTGATGAGACGGCTGAAGGCCGCGTGCGACGCCAGCATGCAATCGAGCAGGCCGCACAGCCGACAAAGAGCCCCTGTCTACTGGTGGAACCAGGAGATAGAGACGGCTCGTCGTGAGTGCCTCTCCGCCAGACGTCGCTACCAACGCGCGAGAGGTGCGGAGTCCTTTGCCGAACGCCAATCCGAATACAGAGCCCGCAGAAAAACGCTTAAGTTAGCCATAAGGGAGAGCAAGCGCAAATGCTTCCTCGACCTATGCGACTCTGCCGACAGCGACCCATGGGGAAGTGCCTACAAGGTGGTGGTCAAGAAGGCGTACACCAGGACTCCTAAGCTTCTGGACCTAGCGATGCTCCGCAGTGTAGCGGAACACCTGTTCCCTGTGATGGATGGGTTACGCCCAGCCGACCCAGCCACAGGGGACCACGTCGATTCCGACGCCACGGTCAACAGTGACGAGATCCTGGAGCTGGCAAAACTGCTGAAGGACGGCAAGGCCCCCGGACCCGACGGCATTCCGAACAGGGCCCTTCGGCTTGCTCTCCACCTCCAGCCAGACTCGTTTGCGAAGGCATTCACCAAATGCCTGGAGGAAGGAGTTTTCCCGAGTTGCTGGAAAATCCAAAAGCTGCTTCTCCTCCCAAAACCAGGGAAACCACCCGAGGAGCCTTCATCGTTCCGGCCAATATGCCTCATCGATGGAACTGGCAAGCTCCTGGAGAAACTGGTGTGTATTCGGCTTGAGAGGGCTATCGCCGACGCGGGTGACCTCTCACGGTCCCAGTTCGGATTCAGGAAAGCGCGGTCCACCGTCGACGCTGTCAACAGAGTGGTCGAAGTAGCGGCCCAAGCAATCGACGGCACCAGATGGAAGGGTGGCAGCAAAGAGTACTGCCTCATGGTCACTCTAGACATCAGGAACGCCTTCAACACAGCGAGATGGGACCGGATCCTAGAAGCACTAATTGGCTTCAGCGTCCCAGCCTACCTAGTCAGGATCATACGCAGCTATTTTTCTGATCGGGTCTTACTGTGCGAGTCGTCGGAAGGCGTCTTCAGGCACCAGGTCACCGGTGGAGTCCCACAAGGCTCGGTCCTCGGCCCGCTTCGACGACGGGATACTTCGTCTACCGCTGGTCGGGAGGAGCGAGATCGTAGGCTTCGCGGACGACGTGGCCTTGCTCGTTGTTGACAAGTATCCCGGCAAGGCCGAAGAAAGCTGCAACCAAAACATCAGGGCCATCGAACATTGGCTCAGTTCAATGGGGCTTGAGCTGGCGCCGGAGAAGACTGAGGCTGTCCTGATTAGCTCAAGGAAAGCGGTGGAGACGGCCACCGTCGAAGTAGGCTGTACCAAGGTGTCCTCCTCTCGGGCAATCAAGTATCTGGGAGTCATGATAGACACCAGGCTTTCGTTCCGGGAACACCTTGCCTACGATAACTCTAAAGCAGCAGGAGTAAATCGGGCGCTTTCAAACATAATGTTGAACTCCCGAGGCCCAAAACAGGCGAGCAGAAGGCTACTGACGAGCGTCACCCGAGCGACCATGCTATATGCCGCCCCGGTGTGGGCAAAAGCGCTTGGTACCGAAAGCTACGCCCAGGGCCTAAATGCTACCCACAGACTTTCGGCCTTACGTGTCTGCTGCGCCTTCAGAACAGTGTCCAACGCGGCGGCTCTGGTGATCGCAGGGATACCGCCTCTGGACCTGTTAGCGAAGGAAAACGAAGTGGTCTTCAACCAAACCCACGGTCGAAGACTCTCCCCCGGCGTCAAGAAGGCAATTCGAGCTGAAGCAAGGCAGCACACCCTGGAGTCATGGCAGCACAGGTGGACCAACGAGCCCAAGGGTCGCTGGACGCAGCAGCTGATACCCAACCTCAAGCCGTGGCTAGAGCGGAAGCACGGCGACATTACGTTCCACCTAACGCAGCTGATCAGCGGGCACGGTTGCTTTCGCAGCTACCTGATGCGCTTTGGACACGAGGATGCGGATGACTGTCCATGGTGTGGAGGTGGTCGGAGCGAAACAGCTGAGCACGTTCTCTTCTCGTGCGTTAAATACACTAGGGAACGGAGCTCCCTGGAAACCGTACTTGGCGGCAGACTGAATGCGGACAACCTAGTCCCATTCATGCTGCAGGGGGAGGCGGAATGGCAAGCGGTCAACAGCTTCGCCGCAGCGATAACCACCGAGCTCAGAAGAGCCGAGAGAGCCAGGAGGGTCCACGAGTGAGCAAACCCTGATCGTCCTCGCGAAGCAATGCTTCACGGCCATACCGCGGGGAGTCCTGGATTTGCCCTCTTAAATGTTATTATGTTGTATAGTATATAGTTTAGAATAAGGACTCAATAAACGAAAAAAAAAAAAAAAAAAAAAAAAAAAAAACACGTATCAAGAAGGCGTACACCAGGACTCCTAAGCTACTGGACCTAGCGATGCTCCGCAGTGTAGCGGAACACCTGTTCCCTGTGATGGATGGGTTACGCCCAGCCGACCCAGCCACAGGGGACCACGTCGATTCCGACGCCACGGTCAGCAGTGACGAGATCCTGGAGCTGGCAAAACTGCTGAAGGACGGCAAGGCCCCCGGACCCGACGGCATTCCGAACAGGGCGCTTCGGCTTGCTCTCCAACTCCAGCCAGACTCGTTTGCGAAGGCATTCACCAAATGCCTGGAGGAAGGAGTTTTCCCGAGTTGCTGGAAAATCCAAAAGCTGCTTCTCCTCCCAAAACCAGGGAAACCACCCGAGGAGCCTTCATCGTTCCGGCCAATATGCCTCATCGATGGAACTGGCAAGCTCCTGGAGAAACTGGTGTGTATTCGGCTTGAGAGGGCTATCGCCGACGCGGGTGACCTCTCACGGTCCCAGTTCGGATTCAGGAAAGCGCGGTCCACCGTCGACGCTGTCAACAGAGTGGTCGAAGTAGCGGCCCAAGCAATCGACGGCACCAGATGGAAGGGTGGCAGCAAAGAGTACTGCCTCATGGTCACTTTAGACATCAGGAACGCCTTCAACACAGCGAGATGGGACCGGATCCTAGAAGCACTAATTGGCTTCAGCGTCCCAGCCTACCTAGTCAGGATCATACGCAGCTATTTTTCTGATCGGGTCTTACTGTGCGAGTCGTCGGAAGGCGTCTTCAGGCACCAGGTCACCGGTGGAGTCCCACAAGGCTCGGTCCTCGGCCCGCTTCTGTGGAACACCATGTACGACGGGATACTTCGTCTACCGCTGGTCGGGAGGAGCGAGATCGTAGGCTTCGCGGACGACGTGGCCTTGCTCGTTGTTGACAAGTATCCCGGCAAGGCCGAAGAAAGCTGCAACCAAAACATCAGGGCCATCGAACATTGGCTCAGTTCAATGGGGCTAGAGCTGGCGCCGGAGAAGACTGAGGCTGTCCTGATTAGCTCAAGGAAAGCGGTGGAGACGGCCACCGTCGAAGTAGGCTGTACCAAGGTGTCCTCCTCTCGGGCAATCAAGTATCTGGGAGTCATGATAGACACCAGGCTTTCGTTCCGGGAACACCTTGCCTACGCTAACTCTAAAGCAGCAGGAGTAAATCGGGCGCTTTCAAACATAATGTTGAACTCCCGAGGCCCAAAACAGGCGAGCAGAAGGCTACTGACGAGCGTCACCCGAGCGACCATGCTATATGCCGCCCGGTGTGGGCAAAAGCGCTTGGTACCGAAAGCTACGCCCAGGGCCTAAATGCTACCCACAGACTTTCGGCCTTACGTGTCTGCTGCGCCTTCAGAACAGTGTCCAACGCGGCGGCTCTGGTGATCGCAGGGATACCGCCTCTGGACCTGTTAGCGAAGGAAAACGAAGTGGTCTTCAACCAAACCCACGGTCGAAGACTCTCCCCCGGCGTCAAGAAGGCAATTCGAGCTGAAGCAAGGCAGCACACCCTGGAGTCATGGCAGCACAGGTGGACCAACGAGCCCAAGGGTCGCTGGACGCAGCAGCTGATACCCAACCTCAAGCCGTGGCTAGAGCGGAAGCACGGCGACATTACGTTCCACCTAACGCAGCTGATCAGCGGGCACGGTTGCTTTCGCAGCTACCTGATGCGCTTTGGACACGAGGATGCGGATGACTGTCCATGGTGTGGAGGTGGTCGGAGCGAAACAGCTGAGCACGTTCTCTTCTCGTGCGTTAAATACACTAGGGAACGGAGCTCCCTGGAAACCGTACTTGGCGGCAGACTGAATGCGGACAACCTAGTCCCATTCATGCTGCAGGGGGAGGCGGAATGGCAAGCGGTCAACAGCTTCGCCGCAGCGATAACCACCGAGCTCAGAAGAGCCGAGAGAGCCAGGAGGGTCCACGAGTGAGCAAACCCTGATCGTCCTCGCGAAGCAATGCTTCACGGCCATACCGCGGGGAGTCCTGGATTTGCCCTCTTAAATGTTATTATGTTGTATAGTATATAGTTTAGAATAAGGACTCAATAAACGAATTAAAAAAAAAAAAAAAAAAAAAAAAAAACACGTATCAAGAAGGCGTACACCAGGACTCCTAAGCTACTGGACCTAGCGATGCTCCGCAGTGTAGCGGAACACCTGTTCCCTGTGATGGATGGGTTACGCCCAGCCGACCCAGCCACAGGGGACCACGTCGATTCCGACGCCACGGTCAGCAGTGACGAGATCCTGGAGCTGGCAAAACTGCTGAAGGACGGCAAGGCCCCCGGACCCGACGGCATTCCGAACAGGGCGCTTCGGCTTGCTCTCCAACTCCAGCCAGACTCGTTTGCGAAGGCATTCACCAAATGCCTGGAGGAAGGAGTTTTCCCGAGTTGCTGGAAAATCCAAAAGCTGCTTCTCCTCCCAAAACCAGGGAAACCACCCGAGGAGCCTTCATCGTTCCGGCCAATATGCCTCATCGATGGAACTGGCAAGCTCCTGGAGAAACTGGTGTGTATTCGGCTTGAGAGGGCTATCGCCGACGCGGGTGACCTCTCACGGTCCCAGTTCGGATTCAGGAAAGCGCGGTCCACCGTCGACGCTGTCAACAGAGTGGTCGAAGTAGCGGCCCAAGCAATCGACGGCACCAGATGGAAGGGTGGCAGCAAAGAGTACTGCCTCATGGTCACTTTAGACATCAGGAACGCCTTCAACACAGCGAGATGGGACCGGATCCTAGAAGCACTAATTGGCTTCAGCGTCCCAGCCTACCTAGTCAGGATCATACGCAGCTATTTTTCTGATCGGGTCTTACTGTGCGAGTCGTCGGAAGGCGTCTTCAGGCACCAGGTCACCGGTGGAGTCCCACAAGGCTCGGTCCTCGGCCCGCTTCTGTGGAACACCATGTACGACGGGATACTTCGTCTACCGCTGGTCGGGAGGAGCGAGATCGTAGGCTTCGCGGACGACGTGGCCTTGCTCGTTGTTGACAAGTATCCCGGCAAGGCCGAAGAAAGCTGCAACCAAAACATCAGGGCCATCGAACATTGGCTCAGTTCAATGGGGCTAGAGCTGGCGCCGGAGAAGACTGAGGCTGTCCTGATTAGCTCAAGGAAAGCGGTGGAGACGGCCACCGTCGAAGTAGGCTGTACCAAGGTGTCCTCCTCTCGGGCAATCAAGTATCTGGGAGTCATGATAGACACCAGGCTTTCGTTCCGGGAACACCTTGCCTACGCTAACTCTAAAGCAGCAGGAGTAAATCGGGCGCTTTCAAACATAATGTTGAACTCCCGAGGCCCAAAACAGGCGAGCAGAAGGCTACTGACGAGCGTCACCCGAGCGACCATGCTATATGCCGCCCCGGTGTGGGCAAAAGCGCTTGGTACCGAAAGCTACGCCCAGGGCCTAAATGCTACCCACAGACTTTCGGCCTTACGTGTCTGCTGCGCCTTCAGAACAGTGTCCAACGCGGCGGCTTTGGTGATCGCAGGGATACCGCCTCTGGACCTGTTAGCGAAGGAAAACGAAGTGGTCTTCAACCAAACCCACGGTCGAAGACTCTCCCCCGGCGTCAAGATGGCAATTCGAGCTGAAGCAAGGCAGCACACCCTGGAGTCATGGCAGCACAGGTGGACCAACGAGCCCAAGGGTCGCTGGACGCAGCAGCTGATACCCAACCTCAAGCCGTGGCTAGAGCGGAAGCACGGCGACATTACGTTCCACCTAACGCAGCTGATCAGCGGGCACGGTTGCTTTCGCAGCTACCTGATGCGCTTTGGACACGAGGATGCGGATGACTGTCCATGGTGTGGAGGTGGTCGGAGCGAAACAGCTGAGCACGTTCTCTTCTCGTGCGGTAAATACACTAGGGAACGGAGCTCCCTGGAAACCGTACTTGGCGGCAGACTGAATGCGGACAACCTAGTCCCATTCATGCTGCAGGGGGAGGCGGAATGGCAAGCGGTCAACAGCTTCGCCGCAGCGATAACCACCGAGCTCAGAAGAGCCGAGAGAGCCAGGAGGGTCCACGAGTGAGCAAACCCTGATCGTCCTCGCGAAGCAATGCTTCACGGCCATACCGCGGGGAGTCCTGGATTTGCCCTCTTAAATGTTATTATGTTGTATAGTATATAGTTTAGAATAAGGACTCAATAAACGAATTAAAAAAAAAAAAAAAAAAAAAAAAAAAACACGTATCAAGAAGGCGTACACCAGGACTCCTAAGCTACTGGACCTAGCGATGCTCCGCAGTGTAGCGGAACACCTGTTCCCTGTGATGGATGGGTTACGCCCAGCCGACCCAGCCACAGGGGACCACGTCGATTCCGACGCCACGGTCAGCAGTGACGAGATCCTGGAGCTGGCAAAACTGCTGAAGGACGGCAAGGCCCCCGGACCCGACGGCATTCCGAACAGGGCGCTTCGGCTTGCTCTCCAACTCCAGCCAGACTCGTTTGCGAAGGCATTCACCAAATGCCTGGAGGAAGGAGTTTTCCCGAGTTGCTGGAAAATCCAAAAGCTGCTTCTCCTCCCAAAACCAGGGAAACCACCCGAGGAGCCTTCATCGTTCCGGCCAATATGCCTCATCGATGGAACTGGCAAGCTCCTGGAGAAACTGGTGTGTATTCGGCTTGAGAGGGCTATCGCCGACGCGGGTGACCTCTCACGGTCCCAGTTCGGATTCAGGAAAGCGCGGTCCACCGTCGACGCTGTCAACAGAGTGGTCGAAGTAGCGGCCCAAGCAATCGACGGCACCAGATGGAAGGGTGGCAGCAAAGAGTACTGCCTCATGGTCACTTTAGACATCAGGAACGCCTTCAACACAGCGAGATGGGACCGGATCCTAGAAGCACTAATTGGCTTCAGCGTCCCAGCCTACCTAGTCAGGATCATACGCAGCTATTTTTCTGATCGGGTCTTACTGTGCGAGTCGTCGGAAGGCGTCTTCAGGCACCAGGTCACCGGTGGAGTCCCACAAGGCTCGGTCCTCGGCCCGCTTCTGTGGAACACCATGTACGACGGGATACTTCGTCTACCGCTGGTCGGGAGGAGCGAGATCGTAGGCTTCGCGGACGACGTGGCCTTGCTCGTTGTTGACAAGTATCCCGGCAAGGCCGAAGAAAGCTGCAACCAAAACATCAGGGCCATCGAACATTGGCTCAGTTCAATGGGGCTAGAGCTGGCGCCGGAGAAGACTGAGGCTGTCCTGATTAGCTCAAGGAAAGCGGTGGAGACGGCCACCGTCGAAGTAGGCTGTACCAAGGTGTCCTCCTCTCGGGCAATCAAGTATCTGGGAGTCATGATAGACACCAGGCTTTCGTTCCGGGAACACCTTGCCTACGCTAACTCTAAAGCAGCAGGAGTAAATCGGGCGCTTTCAAACATAATGTTGAACTCCCGAGGCCCAAAACAGGCGAGCAGAAGGCTACTGACGAGCGTCACCCGAGCGACCATGCTATATGCCGCCCCGGTGTGGGCAAAAGCGCTTGGTACCGAAAGCTACGCCCAGGGCCTAAATGCTACCCACAGACTTTCGGCCTTACGTGTCTGCTGCGCCTTCAGAACAGTGTCCAACGCGGCGGCTCTGGTGATCGCAGGGATACCGCCTCTGGACCTGTTAGCGAAGGAAAACGAAGTGGTCTTCAACCAAACCCACGGTCGAAGACTCTCCCCCGGCGTCAAGAAGGCAATTCGAGCTGAAGCAAGGCAGCACACCCTGGAGTCATGGCAGCACAGGTGGACCAACGAGCCCAAGGGTCGCTGGACGCAGCAGCTGATACCCAACCTCAAGCCGTGGCTAGAGCGGAAGCACGGCGACATTACGTTCCACCTAACGCAGCTGATCAGCGGGCACGGTTGCTTTCGCAGCTACCTGATGCGCTTTGGACACGAGGATGCGGATGACTGTCCATGGTGTGGAGGTGGTCGGAGCGAAACAGCTGAGCACGTTCTCTTCTCGTGCGTTAAATACACTAGGGAACGGAGCTCCCTGGAAACCGTACTTGGCGGCAGACTGAATGCGGACAACCTAGTCCCATTCATGCTGCAGGGGGAGGCGGAATGGCAAGCGGTCAACAGCTTCGCCGCAGCGATAACCACCGAGCTCAGAAGAGCCGAGAGAGCCAGGAGGGTCCACGAGTGAGCAAACCCTGATCGTCCTCGCGAAGCAATGCTTCACGGCCATACCGCGGGGAGTCCTGGATTTGCCCTCTTAAATGTTATTATGTTGTATAGTATATAGTTTAGAAAAGGACTCAATAAACGAATTAAAAAAAAAAAAAAAAAAAAAAAAAAACACGTATCAAGAAGGCGTACACCAGGACTCCTAAGCTACTGGACCTAGCGATGCTCCGCAGTGTAGCGGAACACCTGTTCCCTGTGATGGATGGGTTACGCCCAGCCGACCCAGCCACAGGGGACCACGTCGATTCCGACGCCACGGTCAGCAGTGACGAGATCCTGGAGCTGGCAAAACTGCTGAAGGACGGCAAGGCCCCGGACCCGACGGCATTCCGAACAGGGCGCTTCGGCTTGCTCTCCAACTCCAGCCAGACTCGTTTGCGAAGGCATTCACCAAATGCCTGGAGGAAGGAGTTTTCCCGAGTTGCTGGAAAATCCAAAAGCTGCTTCTCCTCCCAAAACCAGGGAAACCACCCGAGGAGCCTTCATCGTTCCGGCCAATATGCCTCATCGATGGAACTGGCAAGCTCCTGGAGAAACTGGTGTGTATTCGGCTTGAGAGGGCTATCGCCGACGCGGGTGACCTCTCACGGTCCCAGTTCGGATTCAGGAAAGCGCGGTCCACCGTCGACGCTGTCAACAGAGTGGTCGAAGTAGCGGCCCAAGCAATCGACGGCACCAGATGGAAGGGTGGCAGCAAAGAGTACTGCCTCATGGTCACTTTAGACATCAGGAACGCCTTCAACACAGCGAGATGGGACCGGATCTAGAAGCACTAATTGGCTTCAGCGTCCCAGCCTACCTAGTCAGGATCATACGCAGCTATTTTTCTGATCGGGTCTTACTGTGCGAGTCGTCGGAAGGCGTCTTCAGGCACCAGGTCACCGGTGGAGTCCCACAAGGCTCGGTCCTCGGCCCGCTTCTGTGGAACACCATGTACGACGGGATACTTCGTCTACCGCTGGTCGGGAGGAGCGAGATCGTAGGCTTCGCGGACGACGTGGCCTTGCTCGTTGTTGACAAGTATCCCGGCAAGGCCGAAGAAAGCTGCAACCAAAACATCAGGGCCACGAACATTGGCTCAGTTCAATGGGGCTAGAGCTGGCGCCGGAGAAGACTGAGGCTGTCCTGATTAGCTCAAGGAAAGCGGTGGAGACGGCCACCGTCGAAGTAGGCTGTACCAAGGTGTCCTCCTCTCGGGCAATCAAGTATCTGGGAGTCATGATAGACCACCAGGCCTTTTCGTTCCGGGAACACCTTGCCTACGCTAACTCTAAAGCAGCAGGAGTAAATCGGTCGGCGCGCTTTCAAACATAATGTGAACTCCCGAGGCCCAAAACAGGCGAGCAGAAGGCTACTGACGAGCGTCACCCGAGCGACCATGCTATATGCCGCCCCGGTGTGGGCAAAGCGCTTGGTACCAGAAAGCTACGCCCA
>NW_025416869.1:0-11243 GCF_016746395.2 Drosophila simulans
TTAAAAAGACTATTAATTAGGGGCTGCTGTGGATTGTTGAGCTGATTTTTAATGGAACTGGAAGATGAAACATTTCCAGAATTTTGAAATTATACTTTTTTTCCCTTCTAACCGTTCAACATTATAAAAAATCTCAAAGGGCATTTACGCTCGTATTAAATTATTTTTGCAAACACTATTTTGAATTAAGATCGCAAAGTTGTAGTTGCGGTGAGCAGCGTTTTGCGGCTGTGATCATGTTCACACGCTGCGGCAATAAAGCTAAAAAACCAAGTCGGTAATTGTCGTGCTTTGACTGGGCTTACACTTTCATAAAAGGCGGCAATTAATAATGGGGGTCCATCAATCGAGCAGCACGTTTGACGAGGGTCATTTGGGAATTTGGCAACTCCAATTGAGTTATTAAACGTGCGCTTAATTGCAGCCACTGACACTTGGGGTCATATGACCGCGAATTGTCGCATTAACCCAGAAATGTCAGACTAAGGATCTGCTTTTTTCCAGCCTGGTCTTTATTTCTCTTCGCGGGTGACCCCATCAGACACCTAAATCAACGACTTTCTCGTGCGCTGTTCCCATGAACTGCTCACATTTAAACATATTGGCAGGCGCATTGGAAAAGTGCACGGAGCAACAGCGCCAGGCGAACACCTACAACAACCCACAGCCGCTTTTGTAATAGCAACAACATTAAAGTTCATGACACACAACTGTAAAATGTTTCAGCCCGCAAAAAAAAAAAACTTTTACCGCCGATAATAAATGGCTGCGACTTTGCGCCCCCAAAAGTTCAAGCCATCATCGCGCCATCGTCCCGCATGTGAAAAGTTCTCCTCAAAAGACGGACGAACTGGACAGCTGGACACATGGACCGCTTGGATTCGGCGTCCATGGACAGGAAGTTGCGGCGGCTGGCATAGTTGAAAACGAAGCCAAGAGCAAGAGATCATCGGGCTCCATGACCGATGGCCAATGCCACGGGCCATAAATCACTTGAGTATGCCAAAAGTTACATAATAATTCTGCGCTAACTGCGATAACTGATCGTCTCGTCTCGGATCGGCGGCATTAATCAAGAATTCGGGCTGGGGAAATAAAGCCATC
This sequence comes from Drosophila simulans, assembly GCF_016746395.2. NCBI lineage: Eukaryota > Metazoa > Arthropoda > Insecta > Diptera > Drosophilidae > Drosophila > Drosophila simulans. The sequence continues at coordinate 1,105 of NW_025416869.1, forward strand.
GCCATCAATCCGTTGTCCAAATTGAAATGTGTTTTAATGTGCCATTTTGTGCGGCTGGCCAAATGGCATTTCCTTTCAGGGATCTCGATTGCATTAAATCAACAGATTCATAAAAATGAAAAACACGAAAAATTATGATGATTACGCGGAAATGTGTGGCAACTGCGCTTTTTATTTTGTGGCCACTGGGCTAAAATGCTTTATGAAATTGCACAAGTGTGTTGGCCATTTGCTGAATTATGGCGCCCAGGTTTTTCTTTTTCTCCATATTTTTCTCATTTTTTTTTTTGCTATTTGGGTCGCCGCAGGGCGCTGGTGGTGCATTTTCATTAAACGCTTGGGAAACTGCCCAACTGGGAGTTGGGAGTCTTGGTAAGCTCGGTGAGCTGGGCTTTTGTGGGTCAGTTTACACATCTGGCTTTTGGCTTGGTTTTCTAGTGTTGGTCAAATATTTGCGGCAGCGCAAAGAGTCATCATCATTAATAATGATGGAAATTTCACCTGCTGGAAAAGCGTTTTTCGTTTCGCGTCTTGTGTATGGTCAAATATTTGCGGCAGCGCAAAGAGTCATCATCATTAATAATGATGGAAATTTCACCTGCTGGAAAAGCGTTTTTCGTTTCGCGTACTACTACCGCCGCTCCATGTTTATGTTTTCTTTATTTAGGCAAATCCATCAATTAATCTCGAGAGCGTGTGGCCCACTGTTGGCAATTGGCCACTGGGAACTGGCATCTGGAAACTGGATGCACATTTACTTGCTCGGAAAACGCCGTCGAGCGTGACGAAAACAAGCTTCTAATCTGGCCCAGCCGAACTGGCAACTTTTCGATTCGATCTGTCCCCGAATTGATTGATTTGTCAGCGACCGGCCACTGACAATCCCACAAATCCCAAGATTTATGTCCAGCTATAATGGCCATATGTCTGCTGACCATTTTCAGACAAATTATGCATAGGCTGCGAAGCTCAATGTAATATTGAAATGATGTCATCGCGACGATCGGTCGATAGACAAAAATCAATTTAAAATTAATGTCCATTGAACGGCTGTGAAGTAAAATACACACGTAATATCGTGTATTATTTTTTGTGTTTTTTTTCTAAAGCCAATGTCTTTCAGTATCTAGCATTTATTTTGTTAATAAAATAGCAAAAATAGTTATTTGAAAAAATCAAAACGATAGCAATTAAGCTAACAAGACTCGGTAAAGTCTCTTCAAATGAATTAAATCGTAATCCATCATCATTAGTGATGACTTTTTCTCTCTGTGTGGCTAAGGCGGCCACTGAGATTACAGAGTAGAAATCGGGCCACCTGAACCATTTAATTGTTGAGATTTTTCACAAAATTGAAACATCTTCCGGCATGGAGAGCCAAGACAAACGATGTGTGCACCGAAATTAGTTTTTCGCATGTTGGCTGCCCCGAGGCGTGAAAAGATTTTCGCATGCAAGGTGCGGCGGTTACAACAACCACTACAACATCAACAACAACAACAACTGAAGCTTAAGCGGTAGAAACAACAGCACCTGGAATAACAACAACAAACACAGCACAGCACAACAACAAAAACAGCCACTGGCAGCGCGGCAAGTGTTGCTCTAATTTATAAAATGTTTTTTGCTACCAACTCAGCGGCTGCTGGAAAGCCCCAAAAACGCAAAAAAACTGATCGAAGCGGGTGTACCCCTATTAACATATTTTAAAGTAAGTACCCTTGATATTTAAGAGTTTTAAAACGTTGGCAGTAAATAATGCTTACAATAAACAATTTTAAGGATATATGGAACATTGAACTTTGATTATTATAAATTATATTCTCATTTATAAATGACCAACACAGTCACAAGTCCAGTTCGGTTTAGCCAAAGTCGAGGGTATTTTTCACAAATTAATTGCCTTGCGGTTCTCACACACACTCACACTCTTCTAAGGCATGGCAGAAATTTCACTTCTATAGAAATTCCGGAGCTCGGCGATCGCAGAGCCTGGGGCTTTTCTTTCACACTTTTTCTCACCGCCGCTGTCACTTGCTTTAGTTGCTGCGCTGATGTTGCTGCTGCTGTTGTTTCGCTGATGTTGCTGCTGCTGTTGCGATGGCCATTGCCTTTGTTTATTACGCACGACATGCCACACTCGCCCACCCATCATAAATGCCATCACATGTTTTAATTAAATGCCAGCGCAGCGAGGCCTTAAAAACTTTATATTTCTTGCCCATTAATTGAAATTACAAAGCAACACGATAATATCCGTCTGTCAGGCGTTTTTTTTCTTATTTCTTTCAGCAATAATTTGGATTTTTACTATTTTCACGAAGATGTTACCAAGTTGACAACGCGTCGGTAAATGGGGGAAGCGACTTTCACTCCTTTTGAGCACGGAAGGTATGTTTATTGCCCAGCCGGTAGGTAGTTCGGATTTTATGTTCTATTGTGGCCATAAAAGTAAAACATATTGCATGGTTCGATGGATTATCGATGGCTCAAGTTCGTTGCCAGAGTCTTTTGTTTCATTCACGGGTGTAAGAAGTGGGGAAACGAAGAGTGCGTGGGTCGCTTTTTGGGTGCCAACGAACCACTTTCGTTGCTGCCATCAATCAATTGCCAATTGCTAATGCAAATTGAATGCTGTTTTCATAAACAACATCCAAATACACGCGAAATGTCATTAATTTCAGCGCCGCAGCGCCGGAAAAAGCTCGACCAAATCAAGTCGAGCATTTGTCTCATCGCTTAAACATTTCAATTTCACTCGCAGCGCGCAGTCCGTAGTTTCTTTTATTTATGGCTACTAAATTACGTATCCGTGCTGTGGTCCCGATGCCGGCCAGGCTTTGATTAATGATCTCGCCCGGCACACTGACTCAGAAAGCGTTGGAAAATCGGTGGATATGGGTTTTGGACGTTGGGCGGCGGGCGGCGGGGAGACCGGGGGAACTGGACCGGCGGAACTGGGCCCACTAACGATACAAATGTACCGCTATCGCCGCACAGTAGTCGCTGTGACACGAAAGTTGCCAAGCACACGCTAATCAGGTTAATTGTCTCTCAATTTCCTGCAACTTGCCGCAAATGCATTTCAATGAGCTGCCAATTTGCGGGGAGGCAACGAGATGCTGGAAAAGGGTGAATCGGTACACTGAGGGCAAAGTCGGCCACAAATAATGGTATTTTGAGCTCTTTTTTGAACGGTGACTGCAAATCTTGTGTTGATAGGAAAATAACGAAGCCGTTTTATTCAGCCAGTTATTTTGGAAACCGAGTGCATGGTTTCAGTTTAATTATGATAGACTCCAACAGAAAGCTAGACTTGTTTTTTTAACTAATAATGGTGATTAAGAAACGGCTTACCAAATACTTAAAATTAATTATGATATAAAAATAAACTGCGAAAAGAAATTCATTTTATTTCATTTTTTGTAATGTAATAAAAGTAAAAAGTTTATTGAATCATAAATTTAGTGTAATAAAAAGACATTACTTTTATTTCATCAATGGAAAGTCCAAAATTTAAATGCTTTTCTTTATATATATATTGGGGTACATTTACTGCATAAGTTTTTAGAATGTATTTGTTCGCTGTGCAGCCTTTTTGCAACAGAGGCGTTTAAAAAGGAAAGCTATCTCGAGTCACCTCTGAATTACGGCAATTTGAAAGCAGCAACAACTGCAAGGCCGGCAAAAAGTGCATCAGCATTAACGAGCTGCTCATATTTCAGTCGTTTATCTCTCTCACTTGGCGAAAATCCTTAAAGAAAAATGCACATATTTAACTAATGATGGCCACTTAACACAAACCCCGCGACAAATCAACAAAAATACGCCATCATACACGGGCAACTTTCCCAGACATTCGGTCGACAGTCGGCGTGGGTGAGCAACAATGCCACGAACAATATTGTACGAGTATATAAATATATAAACATTAAAATTATTAAATGCCTTGCTGATTATGCGCAGGCAGATCCGTGGAGCCGGTCGGTTTGCTTGTCCGTTTGTTAGTCCGTCCGTTCGTCCGTCCGTTCGTTTGTTTGTTTGTTTGTTGTGCTTGCTGATGATGTTACCCCCCAGCAGCAGCAGCAGCAGCAGAGGTTGCAGAGATGCAGATGCAGTTGGAGATGCCGCTGCTGATGACAACAACAATAATATTGTTAATGATAATGCTTATGAGTTTTCCTTGTAACTGCCGTCTGCTGTGGGCCGAGTGATAAACGTTGTGCATGTGCAATTAGTAAATGTGTTTCACCAAATGCCAGCCGTATATTGGGAAAAAGCCTAACAAGGAAACCAACTGTTGGCCAACTTTCCATCACATGAGAGTGGACAGTGACAGTCGGCCGAAACGTATTGACAGTTGCAAATCAAATCGTACATTTGAGTGCATAATCGACATATAAATTATGGATATATCCATTCTACCCCGACCCCTTTTCTCTTCGCAATTGCTGAGATCCATTTCCCGCTCCGGTTTGCTGAACATGTCTTTCGGAGCTTGTTCAGTGAATCATGGCAAACATTTCGCGGAAATCGCAACCAGCTACAACAATAACAACATGAGTTAAAAGCACCTAAGTAAACATGAAAGAAAGGGGCTTGGGAATTAAGATTTTTCAATACGCTAACCATAAATTAGTTGCATATTGATTACTTGGATTTTATTGAATATAAATTATATGTAATAGTCATAATATCACGTTAATTAGAGAAGGGAAAATCCGAGACAGTTTTAGTTTCTCAAATCGGTTAAGTGACTCATCTGTTCTATAGAAAAGTAACGTATTCGCTTATAAAACAATTATACCCTTATTAAGGGTATTTATGCCCGGGGAGTCGTGGGCTTTCCAAATGCCTGGATACATCGCATTTCATTGCGACTCATTTCATTCAGTTAGATACATTTGAATGTCCCAGTTGCCTGGTTAGTCAGCACTTTAAATGCGATTCGATTAGCTGGGGCTCTAGAACAAAGCCTGGGACTCATAATCTTGAGGCCAAGTCACTTTGGACTTGGTTTTTTACTGGCAGGCAGCACGTGCTGGCCCCCAATGGCTGATGAAGATACATTACTGTATTGGCCGGCTTGGTAAGTTGGTTGGTTGGCTTGGCTTACCCATTCAAATGGCAAATTGAAATGCCAACTTGTGTGGCTTTGGCCGATTGCAATCAGCTGGCACAGTTTGTCTTCATCAGCTGCAAAAATAAGTTAATTGCTTGGCCAAGACAAAGTTGTAACTGCGGAGTTGGCTTAGTCGCACTCCAGTTGGCGTGGGGGAACCCAGTGGGGGAACCCAGCTCCATGACAAGGTCAACAACCTTCTTTCGCCTTGATTAAGACATTTTATGGTTGCGGTCCAGTGGATATGGGTCTTGGAATGGGAATGCCAGTGGAAATGGAGGCGGGAATGCGAATGCCAATGAATGGCTTTCTTTTGTGGGGCGGTCGGGGCTTTGAAATGTCGAACAAATGTTTTAAACTGCATGAATTGGCAATATTTGTTATTTCTCCCTCATTGTTGCTTCTTTCACTCGATTGGTTTTTATATCTTGATCTTTTACTTTTATGTTTTGGCCAAGTCTGGCCCGGCGAGAATTCGCATGGCTAACGGACACACGACTTGGTAACAAATTGAAATTACCTTACATAAAAATTGTTTGACCGAAATTGTTTTTTGGGCACTTTGCCTGCAAATGAAGGCGAATTATGTTGTTCAAGACAATTAAGCTGCAACACGCGGAAACAATTTGCTTTGGGGCCCAGAGCTAGACACAAACAACGAAGTCAACAACAACATGCCCACAAAAGCCAAATGACGCTTTTTGGCCAAAATAACATTAAAGCAACAACGGACACAACAACTATAAGTACGCGCAGTTTCAACGCATTGCGCAACATAATTGAAATGAAATGGAATTGAACAACAACGAGCAACAATTTGCAAAATCGACATTTAAATATGCATTAACGGCATTGTCGGTGCTCCGTTTTTGGTTCGCCTTGGAAAGTGGTTACCCTTACGATTGAGAAAGATAATATACGATAAATAGACACAATAATTTGGAACTGTTTTATATACTAGCATATGTTCTATAAACTGAATGCCATCGCAGCCAGTACTCGGTTATATACTTTAGATAAATAATATTATTCAGATATGTACTAGTACGAATATACCATAATTAAGAAAATATTACTAAGTAAATCGAAAACTTTTTATGGGTAATTTATAATGCCAAGCAAGACCATTGTAATATATAAATATAAACATCACAAAATATAGTCGTTTAAAAATACCCATCGTATTTGAATAGATTATAAATTACCAAAATCAGTTGAAGGATTTTTTCCAAGTGCTCCTTTCTGGCTCGAAAAGTGAGAGTCATGTAGACGCACTCGAGACCTAGGCTAAGTACTTTCGCAGACAGCGTTTGGACCCAGTGCTAACAACCGACCAACGAGCAGGACCCAGCCCTTTTTTTCATGACTTAATCTTATCAGACAAGCACTGGCATTAAAAATGCACTTCAAGGTTCTGGCCATGATTATGGCCTGTGTGTGCCTGCGCGCAGCTCATTTCGTTAAATGGTTTTTTGTGGCCGCGGTGGAGCATAATTCATGGTTGCAGGATTACAGAATGAGTGGAGGAGCAGCTTGAGGAGGAGCTGGAGGAGCCATTGTGGAAAATCAGCAACGCTTGTTTGGCCAGTTCAAAAAATGCTAGCAGGAATTAAGTTGTTGTGCGTGGACATCAAGGTCGAGGAGCGACTGGCGGCACATTGCCTGCGATCCGTGGATGGACACTACAACACTTTTCGCCTTGACCCCGCCGGAGTTAACTTTTCATTTCCCAACTGCCCACATCGCATTAATGCCCAAGTTTATGGCAGCTGCCACAGTGCTCCCCGCAAATAGAAAAGCCAACCAAAAGACAGCTACTGTGCCGCATTTAAGCCGCTTTGGTTCTGGGGCGAACAAATGCGATTTGGCCCATAAAGTTTTGTATTAGCGGGGCCAAAGCGCAACAACAACTACGATAACAAAAGCCACAACAATAACAAGTCAATTGGCGGGCGGGCGGCATTTGCCAAAATCTTGCACAAATCACATAAATCGCCGCTCAAATCCAACTCCGTATTTGGCCAAAATGCCAAACTCACGGCTAATGCTCATAAGTTTGCCGCGATTGCTTCAAAAAGCCGTTTTTGCTTGCTGCGATTGACGGGCATGAGAATACTTGCGGTCGACAGCAAATCCATCGATCCAGCGATCGCAACCATTAGCGACATGTGGTTTCTATAATTTTTCGTAATTACATAAATTGGTAAACGGTGATGGGAAGTTCTGGAAACGAAACTACTATTGCGAGCCTCACAATTTAGCAATGTTAATTGCTGCACTGCGAATAAAACTACTTACAAAACGGATAATTTTCTTGATTCTAAAACTACGAAAATAAATCATTTGTTACACCCAAATTATTGAAGGATTACTTCTTTTAAAAGTTGATCCACAACTTAAGTATCATTATCCTTATTATAAAGAAATTAAATGGTAATACATATATAACAATAACATTTAGAAAAGAATTCAGATCCGTATTTTCCCTGTCTGTATGATTGATTGGAAAACTGCTAAATATTTATGCCAGTGAATGTCTATTGCCTTGAGAATTAGTCAGCAAACGCTGCTGATGAAATGCGCAAACGGGCATCTCCGCGGCGATGACAATCGAATCGCATCGATCGAATCCCAGGGATTTCTGACCAGGTCGCCGGGTAATAAATTCGATTTAAGCGAAGCTCATTCGGAGCTGAGCACTGGGCACAATTTAATGAAAGTGAGGCTGCTGGGCCAACAATTTATTAACATATTACCAACAATTGTTGCAATTTGATTTGCTTTATGGCCGCAACGTGCCCGCGATGCGCCGCCAGCGATAAGGAGCATCTACATCTGCGTGGCCCCGCCCTTCTGGAGATGCAGATGTGGGATACGAGTCGAGTGTTGGATCTGCAGATTCCGCAAAAGGGGGAAAACGGGAACGGGAACGGCTTCTGCCCACGACCAAAAAACAAGAAAATTCGCGGTAACTCGCCCAGTGTGAGTGTGTGTCTTGTACTGTTTTGAGGGCCGAGAAGTCGAGTCATTCCGCGTCCGCGGGGATGAGGAAAAAAAGGTTACACAATTCATTTCATTTGGTGCAAGGCATAAATCAAGCCAACAACAAGCGGCAAACCGGCTGGAGGCATCTTCCATCTTCCTGCTGCTAGCTGGGAGGTCGAAAGAGCTGACCAAGCGCCCAGTGATATATGATTTTGTTAATTTAGTCCATTGAAATAAACTGCACCAGTCGAGATTGCAGCAGTCTGCCAAAACGAGTTCGTTGCCTAAGTCTTTTGTTTTGCATGCACAGAACTTTTTTCTGCCGGCCGCTTGCGTAATCGAACTTGAAACAAAATCACTCACGCAGCAGACGAATGGCGAGAAGTCCCAAAATAAATGCGGTTAATTGAACGAGTGTCCAGTGGTCAATTCGCTGACAGATCTGGGAGAGATGTACAACATGCCAAGGCGGCGGCCTCTCAAGGTTGCAGTGAAAGTGTTTTTACTTTTGTTTGCCCGCCGTCCGTTGCCAGGCTCTTTTATGACCTTTTTTCCGACGCGGCACTGCATTTCGCAGGCTTCCAGGCTGCTGCACTCCACTGACGAATTGCATGCTATAAAAGTGGCCAGCGCCAGTTGCCTGCGGTAACGGTAACAGCAATAAAACAGATTTACAGTCATGGGCAACGCATGTACAGCTGCCTCGGTATCTACCATAGACTCGCTAGTTATTGCAATAGAATCTATTTAGAAAAATGTAGTAAAAATATACTTTTAGACAGCTGTAGTCCTAATTACCACCATTTTTTGATTTTTTGCTATCTTAAAAATTGGTTTAGTTTAGTTTACACTGTTATGATTGACTACTACTTTGTTTGCCGCTGCTGTAATTGAGCCTGTGCATATGCGAAGCCAATTAATGGGCGTGAAAGTTTATTATCATTTGCTCAAGTTTTTGCTGCTGCAGAGCCTGGCATTTTTTTTTTGGCGGGCTACTCGGCTTTTGGAGCTTACTTTTTTTGTTGCACGAGGGTTATCTCACCGTGGCGAGATACTCGCATCGATATGCGAATATTTATCACTTTCTGTTTGCTCTGTGTGGCAGCTGCGATAATCGCTGAAATGTGCTGAAAAATTGCAGCATTTTAATTGTTTAAGGCGACGCCAACTTGGTTGCCGTGAGGAGACTGTATGCAGAGACCGCCTGGTAACTTTCAACGTTTCAACATCGGCGCGTTGTTGCACAATGGCGGTGCAAAACGCATCATCAACACATTTGAGGCATACACTCTATGGCCAATTATAAGTTCATTTACCTGACAGCACAGCATGCAAAACAAAAACGGGAAGAAACGTGTGCAGGCATGTGAAAAACATTGCCACCGCATTATTATTAATTTTTTAACACTTTCCATTCGGTTTTTGCACGACAAAAAAAGTTATTGACTAATAGTTTCAATGAAGAAAGTTACAGAATGAAACATGAGGAAAAAGAATTTCAAATAATCTAACATGTTTCAGACACATTATACCAGCAGCTCAAATCAGTTAGAAGTAGTGCAGTAGATTTTACCAGTTTCCAATTAATAACAATAATCAAAGACTTTCTCTCAGTGTTCTGGTAGTTGGTCGCTCGTTGCTATTACATTACTGTGGCACTGCTGGCGTTGCATTTGATTTGATTAAAAACCGCAGTTATCTGCCTCACTTTGTCGCCGGCTTGATGTTAACATCGACACTTTGTTGCCGCTCCGGTCAGCGTGTCCTCTGATTCGGCGGTGGATGCCGGGGGGTGGTGTCCATTCCGTCTGGTTGACTACAATGTAAGTCGTAAGCCGCTTGTCCGCCGGCCATGTAATCCCGCTGGCATTATGCGACACTTGCATGTGTTTTGTATGCAAGGTCGGCTCATGGCCAGGCTCAAAAATAAAATTATTAATGGCCTAGGCCAGCGGTGCGTTTAATTAGCATTTAATATTGAAAATCGAAATTCACTCGCCCATCGCTGCACCGAAAATTGCTTTTAAAATGC
>NW_025416870.1:0-11210 GCF_016746395.2 Drosophila simulans
CCAGCCAGACTCGGTCAAATGCTTGTGCAACATCTAAGAATATAGCTGAACAGTATTCCCGGTGCTCAAAAGCGGTACGAATTTCGTTGTGATGCGATTGACCTGTTCGATCGTTCCGTGATTTTTGGCGAAAGCCAACTGCATGGTATTGTATTTCGCCTTCTTAAGTAGGGAGTTAGTTGTTTTAAAAATGCCTTTTCAAACAGTTTCGAGAGACACGTTAGGAGTCTGATTGTCTGTAGGATGAGGGTTGCGTTTTGTCTTTGCCTGGCTTGGGAATCATTACTATAACCGCCTTTTTCCACCTTTGGGGATAGTATCCAAGTTTCGTAATAGCGTTGAAAAGATGGCATAAGGTCAGAACCGCACACGGTGGGAGTTCTATGATCATTTTTGGTGCCACCAAGTCATGTCCAGGTGATTTTTTGGGATTAAGATCTTTATTGATAGATGCTATCTCACTTTGGCTGAATGTAACTGGATTTATAGGGGGCAAGCTTTAGTTACTACAGGGAGTACAATGAGTTGCTAGCAGGATTTGGTTGGAATACTTTCTGAAGGTGATCGGCGAACGCATTAGCTCTATCTTCGTCGCTGCGTATCCAGCTTCCAGAGGGACCTCGCAGTGGAACGACTGTTTCTGCCGGTGGCTGTATGCTTTTGTGTGCTTTCCACAAAGGGTTCCTTTTACTGGTGGGCGATAGTTGTTTGATGTATAGATGCTGAGCGTTGGCTTCCTCAAGCTTAAGTGCCCTGGTTAGTTTACGTGTTGCTATTTTTAGATGTTCTTTAGCCGTTGCGGATCTATGATTCTGCCATTCTCTTCTTAGTCTTCGTTTTTCGATTACTAGCTGTTCGATTTCACGATTTGTCTTGCTATGATTTGTCATTTTGTGTGTGTCTGGAAGTGTAGAGGCCTTGGCTGCAGCAACAAGTGTTTCCTCTATCGATTTGACCAGGCGATCAACATCCTCGTCGGTGAATACTGTTTGAGTCGGTTCCATGTGAGTACAAACATATTTCGCGTACCTTGCCCAGTTGGTCCTGTTGCCTGTCAGCCTGTAGGGCCGCTCAGTTATATGTGGTCGGTGCCAGAGAGTAAGTAGAACTGGAGAGTGATCAGATGATAGTTCTGCAAGTGACTCGGCCGTAATATTATTTCTTGGAATCTTTCTTGTTATTGCGAAGTCAATGAGATCCGGTAGCTTATTTGGATCTGCTGGCCAGTATGTAGGCCTACCCGGAGTCACATGATCGAGCTTGTTTCGCGGCTTAATGAGCGCGTTGTAAAGTTGTTTGCCCTTTGGGGTCAGAAGACGTGATCCCCAGTGCGTATGCTTGTAGTCACCGGCCGCTATGAATCGCTCACCGAGTGAGTTGAAAAATTCCGTGAATTGGTCCTCAGAAACTACAAAACGAGGTGGGCAGTAGACTGCGGCCAGAGTGACGGGGCCGCTGCTGGATTGCATGCTTATGGAAGTGGATTGCAGGTAGTCCATTTCAGTTCTGTTATAAAGGTGGTGTTTGATGCGACCTCTGATAAGTATACCAGTGCCCCCATGGGCTTTGCCGTCCGGATGGTTTGTGGCGTAGAATAAGTATCCTGGGATATGGAAGTTGTGCTTGTCTGTTAGATGTGTCTCGGAGAGGAGCATGACGTCAATATTTTTTTCGAATAAGAACTGGGCAAGTTCGTTTTTATGCCGTGAAACGCCATTCGCGTTCCACATAGATATTTGAAGTGGAGACATTATATTGATTTGAATGACAGAAGATGCTGTATCAGCATATTTTGGTTTCGCATAAGCTCTTGCATTGTGGTTTGCATGAATGTCATAAACTCTTTTAGGGTTTGCTGGAGTGAGATCATCATCGTTTCAATTCCAGTTGATATATGCTGCGTTTGTTCGTTCGAGGTAGTTATTTTCTGTTCTTCCCGAGTAGAAGTCGACTTTTGTGTTATCGGATTCACGGATTTAATTCCCGATTTTAAGGCACTAGCGAAGGAAATGCTAGGACTGGTACGATGTGTAGGGGGGGTGCAGTGTAGGACGGGCCCGATTGTGGCGGGGTGTGAGCGATGTGGGTGGTCTGAGCGCGTATTGATTCTCCGCGTTTGTTAAGGCGGTTCTTTAGTTCCTTGTATACTACACAGCCACGCCAGTTCGCTGTGTGACTTTCACCGCAGTTGCTGCACATTTTAACAGAGATGTCTTCCTTGTTCTTATGGCAGTTCGCTGTGCTATGAGCTTCACTACAGACTACGCAAATAGATTTCAGCGTACAGTACGCCTTAGTGTGGCCATATTCTTGGCAGTTAGTGCACTGCACTGGGCGATTGCGCTTGTGTGGCTCTTCCACTGTGATACGCCGATGCAGTAGGAGCTGTAACTTGTAGATTGGATGAACTTCATTTTTTTTCAGTGTCTGGCGTTCTGGCTCCAACTCGATTTTGAACATTGGTTGTGGTTCCTTATTTTTGTTTAATATGTTCATGACCATTTTCGCACTAAAGTTCTTTTCCTTGAGCGCTTCTACGATTTCAGTGGTCGAAACAGTTGCCTCAATCCCTTTGAGAACAACCCTTGCGCTTTTTAGTTGGTACGTATAAAAGTTTTTTCCTGCTTCATCCAAGAATTTGGTTAGTAGACGATGGCTATCCTCGGTTTCAGTTTGAACCTTTGTTTCATTTATGTTCCCTTTTCTTAAGGGTATTACGTAAAATGAGTTTTCTCCTATAAGTGTGGCTATTTTGTTCACTAGTGCACTTGAGCTTTTTTCGCGAATGTATATTGGAGGAGGCTTGACCTTCTTAGGTGACTTTGCCGGTTGTATACTTTCATCAGTAGAATTTGCCAGCAGCTCAAATCTGTTGGTGTTTTCTGGCGTTTTGTTAGTGAGCATGTTAGCATTGTCGCGTGAAATTTTTGGTTTGTTTTCTGTTTGTTGGCTTTTGTAATTTTGAGGGCTAAGTTTTCTTTTTATTGTTATGTAGCGATCCATTCCAGTCTTTATGGTGGACCCGGCATTCTTGTTTACGTTTTGGCTTGCTGGTAGCGCAGCGGAACCCTTAAGTTGTGTTTTTGTTTTGATCGCTGGTTCAGTAGGAGCAAATGCTTGCGTCGACGAAATTGAGCGAGCTGACGATACCGTTCCAGTTGTTGTTGTGATTGCAGTTGCAGTGGTTGTTGTTGTCACAGTACTAGTCACCGTAGGTAAGCGTAAAGAAATTTCGCAAGTGTTTGGAGATTGGGGGTTTTGTGACAGTAGTGAGGGAGAGCAAGAACGCGCTCTTTCTTGAGTTGTTGGCAATGGTAAACTTGTCGAGTTAGGGGTGATTGACCGCTCGCTGTTTGCAGAAGTCGCGGAGATGTAAGAGAAGTACGCGTTGTTTCGTTGCAATGAGAGCCGGCGGTCGTCTTGCTCGCGTTGTCGCTGAACTCGAGTGTCGTTTTGGCTCATAGTGTAAAACTACTTGCTTATACTATTTCAAACACAGAATATGTATTCGAGCGATGGTGCATCGCACAGAGCGTCTCTTTCGCTTTCGATTTATTTGTTTGTATTATGTTTATATATTCACTTCACTAAAAACAACCGATTTTATGCGGAGCTCGATGAAAACACGTCTTCACACGTCAGCGACCATACGATTAGTTTACGATGTTAGAACAAAACATGTTCGAACTGAACATATTGGAACCGAACATGTTCGAACAGAACATGTTCGAACAGAACATGTTCGAACAGAACATGTTCGAACAGAACATGTTCGAACAGAACATGTTCGAACAGAACATGTTCGAACAGAACATGTTCGAACAGAACATGTTCGAACAGAACATGTTCGAACAGAACATGTTCGAACAGAACATGTTCGAACAGAACAAATTCGAACAGAACATGTTCGAACAGAACATGTTCGAACAGAACAAATTCGAACAGAACATGTTCGAACAGAACAGAACAATTTCGAACAGAACACGTTCGAACAGAAAATGTTTGAACAGAAAATGTTCGAACAGAACATGTTTGAACAGAACATGTTTGAACCGAACATGTTCGAACAGAACATGTTCGAACAGAACATTTTCGAACAGAACTTGTTCGAACAAAACATGTTCGAACTGAACATATTGGAACCGAACATGTTCGAACAGAACATGTTCGAACAATACATGTTCGAACTGAACATAATGGAACAGAACAAGTTCGAACAGAACATGTACGTACTCGGTCCCGTAAGGTCCCGTACTGGATCCCGTACTCGGTCCCGTACTCCGTCCCGTACTCCGTCCCGTACTCCGTCCCATACTCGTTCCCGTACTCGTTCCCGTACTAGGTCCCGTACTCGGTCCCATACTTGGTCCCGTACTCGGTCCCGTATTCGGTGCCGTACTCGGTCCCATACTTTGGTCCGTACTCGGTGCCGTACTCGGTCCGGTACTCGGTCCAGTACTCGGTCCCGTACTCGGTCCTGTATTGGGTCCAGAACATGAACATGTTCGAACAGGACGTGTTCGAAAAGGACATGTTGGAACAGGACATGTTCGAAAAGAATATCTTCAAACAGAAGATGTTCGAACAGAACAAGTTCGAAATGAACATGTTCGAACAGAACATGTTCGAACAAAACATAATCGAACAGAACATGTTCGAACAGAACATAATCGAACAGAACAAGTTCGAACAGAACATAATCGAACAGAACATGTTCGAACAAAACATGTTCAAACAAAACTTGTTCGAACAGAACATGTTCGAACAGAACAGAATGCCGTACTCGGTCCTGTACTCGGTCCAGTACTCGGTCCCGTACTCGGTCCTGTATTGGGTCCCGAACTCGATCCCGTACGGTCGCGTACTTGGTGCTGTACTTGCTCCCGTACGGTCCTGTACTTGGTCCCGGACTCGGTCCCGTAATCGGTCCCGTACTAGGTCCCGTACACGGTCCCATATTTGGTCCCGTACTCGGTCCCTTACTCCGTCCCGTACTCCGTCCCATACTCGTTCCCGTACTCGTTCCCGTACTTGTTCCCGTACTCGGTCCCGTACTCGGTCCCATACTTGGTCCCGTACTCGGTCCCGTATTCGGTGCCGTACTCGGTCCCATACTTGGTCCCGTACTCGATGCCGTACTCGGTCCTGTACTCGGTCCAGTACTCTGTCCCGTACTAGGTCCCGTACACGGTCCCATATTTGGTCCCGTAATCGGTGCCGTACTCGGTCCTGTACTCGGTCCAGAACATGAACATGTTCGAACAGGACGTGTTCGAACAGGACATATTCGAACAGGACATGTTCGAACAGAACATGTTCGAACAGAACATGTTCGAACAGGACATGTTCGAACAGACCATGTTCGAACAGAACATGTTCGAACAGGACATGTTCGAACAGACCATGTTCGAACAGAACATGTTCGAACAGAACATGTTCGAACAGAACATGTTCGAACAGAACATGTTCGAACAGAACATGTTCGAACAGAACATGTTCGAACAGAATATGTGTGAACAGAAAATGTTCTAACAGAACATGTTTGAACAGAACATGCTCGAACAGAACATGTTCGAACAGAACATGTTCGAACAGAACATGTTCGAACAGAACATGTTCGAACAGAACATGTTCGAACAGAACATGTTCGAACAGAACATGTTCGAACAAAACATGTTCGAACTGAACATGTTGGAACAGAACAAATTCGAACAGAACATGTTCGAACAGAACATGTTCGAACAGAACAAATTCGAACAGAACATGTTCGAACAGAACAGAAAATGTTTGAACAGAAAATGTTCGAACAGAACATGTTTGAACAGAACATGTTTGAACCGAACATGATCGAACAGAAATGTTCGAACAGAACATTTTCGAACAGAACATGTTCGAACAAAACATGTTCGAACTGAACATGTTCGAACAGAATATGTTCGAACAAAACATAATCGAACAGAACATGTTCGAACAGAACATGTTCGAACAGAACATGTTCGAACAGAACATAATCGAACAGAACAAGTTCGAACAGAACATAATCGAACAGAATATGTTCCAACAAAACATGTTCAAACAGAACATGTTCGAACAAAACATGTTCAAACAGAACATGTTCGAACAGAACATGTTCGAACAGAACATGTTCGAACAGAACATGTTCGAACAGAACATGTTCGAACAGAACATGTTCGAACAGAACATGTTCGAACAGAACATGTTCGAACAGAACATGTTCGAACAGAACATGTTCGAACAGAACATGTTCGAACAGAACATGTTCGAACAGAACATGTTCGAACAGAAAATTTTCGAACAGAACAAATTCGAACAGAACATGTTCGAACAGAACAGAACAATTTCAAACAGAACACGTTCGAACAGAAAATGTTTGAACAGAAAATGTTCGAACAGAACATGTTTGAACAGAACATGTTTGAACCGAACATGTTCGAACAGAACATGTTTGAACAGAACATGTTTGAACCGAACATGTTCGAACAGAACATGTTCGAACAGAACATTTTCGAACAGAACATGTTCGAACAAAACATGTTCGAACTGAACATATTGGAACCGAACATGTTCGAACAGAACATGTTCGAACAGAACATGTTCGAACAGAACATGTTCGAACAGAACATGTTCGAACAGAACATGTTCGAACAGAACAAATTCGAACAGAACATGTTCGAACAGAACAGAACAATTTAGAACAGAACACGTTCGAACAGAAAATGTTTGAACAGAAAATGTTCGAACAGAACATGTTTGAACAGAACATGTTTGAACTTAACATGTTCGAACAGAACATGTTCGAACAGAACATTTTCGAACAGAACATGTTCGAACAAAACATGTTCGAACTGAACATATTGGAACCGAACATGTTCGAACAGAACATGTTCGAACAATACATGTTCGAACTGAACATAATGGAACAGAACAAGTTCGAACAGAACATTTACGTACTCGGTCCCGTAAAGTCCCGTACTGGATCCCGTACTCGGTCCCGTACTCCGTCCCGTACTCCGTCCCATACTCGTTCCCGTACTCGTTCCCGTACTAGGTCCCGTACTCGGTCTCATACTTGGTCCCGTACTCGGTCCCATACTTTGGTCCGTACTCGGTCCTGTACTCGGGCCAGTACTCGGTCCCGTACTCGGTCCTGTATTGGGTCCCGAACTCGATCCCGTACGGTCGCGTAATTGGTGCCGTACTTGGTCCCGTACGGTCCCGTACTTGGTCCCGTACTTGGTCCCGTACTCGGTCCTGTACTTGGTCCCGGACTCGGTCCCGGACTCGGTCCCGTACTCGGTCCCGTACTAGGTCCCGTACACGGTCCCATATTTGGTGCCGTACTCGGTGCCGTACTCGGTCCTGTACTCGGTCCAGAACATGAACATGATCGAACAGAACATGTTCGAACAGAACACGTTCGAACAGAATATGTTTGAACAGAACACGTTCGAACAGAAAATGTTTAAACAGAAAATGTTCGAACAGAACATGTTTGAACAGAACATGTTTGAACCGAACATGTTCGAACAGAACATGTTTGAACAGAACATGTTTGAACAGAACATGTTTGAACCGAACATGTTCGAACAAAACATGTTCGAACAGAACATTTTCGAACAGAACATGTTCGAACAAAACATGTTCGAACTGAACATATTGGAACCGAACATGTTCGAACAGAACATGTTCGAACAGAACATGTTCGAACAGAACATGTTCGAACAGAACATGTTCGAACAGAACATGTTCGAACAGAACATGTTCGAACAGAACATGTTCGAACAGAACAAATTCGAACAGAACAGAACAATTTCGAACAGAACACGTTCGAACAGAAAATGTTCGAACAGAACATGTTTGAACATGTTCGAACAGAACATGTTCGAACAATACATGTTCGAACTGAACATAATGGAACAGAACAAGTTCGAACAGAACATGTTCGAAATGAACATGTTCGAACAGAACATGTTCGAACAAAACATAATCGAACAGAACATGTTCGAACAGAACATAATCGAACAGAACAAGTTCGAACAAAACATGTTCAAACAAAACTTGTTCGAACAGAACATGTTCGAACAGAACAGAATGCCGTACTCGGTCCTGTACTCGGTCCAGTACTCGGTCCCGTACTCGGTCCCGTACTCGGTCCCGTACTCGGTCCTGTATTGGGTCCCGAACTCGATCCCGTACGGTCGCGTACTTGGTGCCGTACTTGCTCCCGTACGGTCCTGTACTTGGTCCCGGACTCGGTCCCGTACTTTGTCCCGCACTCGGTCCCGTACTAGGTCCCGTACACGGTCCCATATTTGGTCCCGTACTCGGTCACGTACTCCGTCCCGTACTCCGTCCCATACTCGTTCCCGTACTCGTTCCCGTACTCGTTCCCGTACTCGGTCCCGTACTCGGTCCCATACTTGGTCCCGTACTCGGTCCCGTATTCGGTGCCGTACTCGGTCCCATACTTGGTCCCGTACTCGATCCCATACTTGGTCCCGTACTCGGTCCCGTACTCCGTCCCGTACTCCGTCCCATACTCGTTCCCGTACTCGTTCCCGTACTCGTTCCCGTACTCGGAGCCGCACTCGGTCCCGTACTCGGTCCCCTACTCGGTCCCGTACTCGGTCCCGTACTTGGTCCCGTACTCGGTCCCATACTCGGTCCCGTACTCGGTCCCATACTTGTTCCCGTACTCGGTCCCGTATTCGGTGCCGTACTCGGTGCCATACTTGGTCCCGTACTCGGTGCCGTACTCGGTCCTGTACTCGGTCCAGTACTCGGTCCCGTACTCGGTCCTGTACTGGGTCCCGAACTCGATCCCGTACGGTCCCGTACTTGGTGCCGTACTTGGTCCCGTACTTGGTCCCGGACTCGGTCCCGTACTCGGTCCCGTACTAGGTCCCGTACACGGTCCCATACTTGGTCCCGTACTCGATCCCATACTTGGTCCCGTACTCGGTCCCGTACTCCGTCCCGTACTCCGTCCCATACTCGTTCCCGTACTCGTTCCCGTACTCGTTCCCGTACTCGGAGCCGCACTCGGTCCCGTACTCGGTCCCCTACTCGGTCCCGTACTCGGTCCCGTACTTGGTCCCGTACTCGGTCCCATACTCGGTCCCGTACTCGGTCCCATACTTGGTCCCGTACTCGGTCCCGTATTCGGTGCCGTACTCGGTGCCATACTTGGTCCCGTAATCGGTGCCGTACTCGGTCCTGTACTCGGTCCAGAACATGAACATGTTCGAACAGGACGTGTTCGAACAGGACATATTCGAACAGGACATGTTCGAACAGAATATCTTCAAACAGAAGATGTTCGAACAAAACATGTTCGAACAGAACATAATCGAACAGAACAAGTTCGAACAGAACATAATCGAACAGAACATGTTCGAACAAAACATGTTCAAACAAAACTTGTTCGAACAGAACATGTTCGAACAGAACAGAATGCCGTACTCGGTCCTGTACTCGGTCCAGTACTCGGTCCCGTACTCGGTCCTGTATTGGGTCCCGAACTCGATCCCGTACGGTCGCGTACTTGGTGCTGTACTTGCTCCCGTACGGTCCTGTACTTGGTCCCGGACTCGGTCCCGTAATCGGTCCCGTACTAGGTCCCGTACACGGTCCCATATTTGGTCCCGTACTCGGTCCCGTACTCCGTCCCGTACTCCGTCCCATACTCGTTCCCGTACTCGTTCCCGTACTTGTTCCCGTACTCGGTCCCGTACTCGGTCCCATACTTGGTCCCGTACTCGGTCCCGTATTCGGTGCCGTACTCGGTCCCATACTTGGTCCCGTACTCGATGCCGTACTCGGTCCTGTACTCGGTCCAGTACTCTGTCCCGTACTAGGTCCCGTACACGGTCCCATATTTGGTCCCGTAATCGGTGCCGTACTCGGTCCTGTACTCGGTCCAGAACATGAACATGTTCGAACAGGACGTGTTCGAACAGGACATATTCGAACAGGACATGTTCGAACAGAATATCTTCAAACAGAAGATGTTCGAACAAAACATGTTCGAACAGAACATGTTCGAACAGAACATGTTCGAACAGGACATGTTCGAACAGACCATGTTCGAACAGAACATGTTCGAACAGAACATGTTCGAACAGAACATGTTCGAACAGAACATGTTCGAACAGAACATGTTCGAACAGAACATGTTCGAACAGAACATGTTCGAACAGAATATGTGTGAACAGAAAATGTTTTAACAGAACATGCTCGAACAGAACATGTTCGAACAGAACATGTTCGAACAGAACATGTTCGAACAGAACATGTTCGAACAGAACATGTTCGAACAGAACATGTTCGAACAGAACATGTTCGAACAGAACATGTTCGAACAGAACATGTTCGAACAAAACATGTTCGAACTGAACATGTTGGAACAGAACAAATTCGAACAGAACATGTTCGAACAGAACAAATTCGAACAGAACATGTTCGAACAGAACAGAAAATGTTTGAACAGAAAATGTTCGAACAGAACATGTTTGAACAGAACATGTTTGAACCGAACATGATCGAACAGAAATGTTCGAACAGAACATTTTCGAACAGAACATGTTCGAACAAAACATGTTCGAACTGAACATGTTCGAACAGAATATGTTCGAACAAAACATAATCGAACAGAACATGTTCGAACATAATCGAACAGAACAAGTTCGAACAAAACATGTTCAAACAGAACATGTTCGAACAAAACATGTTCGAACAGAACATGTTCGAACAGAACATGTTCGAACAGAACATGTTCGAACAGAACATGTTCGAACAGAACATAATCGAACAGACAAGTTCGAACAGAACATAATCGAACAGAAATCGAACAGAAAATGTTCCAACAAAACATGTTCAAACAGAACATGTTCGAACAGAACATGTTCGAACAGAACATGTTCGAACAGAACATGTTCGAACAGAACATGGTCGAACAGAACATGTTCGAACAGAACATGTTCGAACAGAACATGTTCGAACAGAACATGTTCGAACAGAACATGTTCGAACAGAACATGTTCGAACAGAACATGTTCGAACAGAACATGTTCGAACAGAACATGTTCGAACAGAACATGTTCGAGACAGAACAATGGTTCGAAACAGAAATGAAAGAACATGTTTCGAACAGTAAACATGTCGAACAATAACATACAACAGTTTCGAAC
>NW_025416871.1:0-10901 GCF_016746395.2 Drosophila simulans
CAACTTGACACAATTCATTAAAGTCTTTATATTAATTATATGATATGGACAATATCATATGCGTCACTAAATTGATGACGAGGTGTTTGGCAACTTGACACAATTCTTTAAAGTCTTTATATAATTATATGATGATAGGGACAATATCATATGCGTCACTAAATTGATGACGAGGTGTTTGGCAACTTGACACAATTCATTAAAGTCTTTATATTAATTATATGATATGGACAATATCATATGCGTCACTAAATTGATGACGAGGTGTTTGGCAACTTGATACAATTCTTTAAAGTCTTTATATCAAAATTATATGATAGGGACAATATCATATGCGTCACTAATTGATACGAGGTGTTTGGCAACTTGACACAATTCATTAAAATTTTATATTAATTTATATGATAGGGACAATATCATATGCGTCACTAAATTGATGACGAGGTTGTTTGGCAATTTGATACAATTCTTTAAAGTCTTTATATTAATTATATGATATGGGACAAATATCATATGCGTCACTAAATGGATGATGACGAGGTGTTTGGCTACAGGAAAAAATCATTTATTTATCGAATCATCAAGCAAAGGATAAGCTTCAGTGGATCGCAGTATGGCAGCTGCTCAACCACTTACAACACCTTGCCTGTTACAAAAGTCGTTTACAATTGATTCTAGGCTTTGTCATTGTATTAAATAATGCTTTTATATGTAACTAGCGCGGCATCAGGTGATCGAAGATCCTCCTAATTTACTATGTTACAAATTACATTGGCATCACATCCATTGTCGTTTATAAAATAAATTATAAACTTTAAATGGTTTAGAAGCCATACAATGCAAATTGCCCCTTATTTATCATTGCAGTCCAGCACGGATACGACCTTAGAGGCGTTCAGGCATAATCCAACGGACGTAGCGTCATACCACTGTTCGCTCGAACAAGTATTGTGCCATTGGTCCGTACCTGCGGTTCCTCTGTACTACGCAGGAATGCTGTCGCAACAACGTTTGTCATTAGTAGGGTAAAACTAACCTGTCTCACGACGGTCTAAAACCCAGCTCACGTTCCTTGCATGGGTGAACAATCCAACGCTTGGTGAATTTTGCTTCACAATGATAGGAAGAGCCGACATCGAAGGATCAAAAAGCGACGTCGCTATGAACGCTTGGCCGCCACAAGCCAGTTATCCCTATGGTAACTTTTCTGACACCTCTTGTTAAAAACTCTTTAAACCAAAAGGATCGATAGGCCGAGCTTTTGCTGTCCCTGTGTGTACTGAACACCGAGATCAAGTCAGCATTTGCCCTTTTGCTCTATGTGTGGTTTCTGTCCGCACTGAGCTGGCCTTGGGACACCTCCGTTATTATTTGAGAGATGTACCGCCCCAGTCAAACTCCCTACCTGGCAATGTCCTTGAATTGGATCATACCTGAGTAATTGGAGTTATACCAAATTTTCAAATCAAAAATACATAAATGCATCGTTTTATTAAAGAATTTGTTTGCGATTATATAACAAACTCGTGATACTTTGATCAAGAAGCTTGCATCAAAACCCAATACCATAAGATATAATAAATATATCCGTATAATGGCTAGGAAATGATACACGTTCCATTTAATCAAGTAAGTAAGGAAACAATAAGAGTAGTGGTATTTCATTGACGATACCAAACCGAGGTCTAATATCTCCCACTTATTCTACACCTCTTATGTCTCCTTACACTGCCAGATTAGAGTCAAGCTCAAAAGGGTCTTCTTTCCCCGCTAATTATTCCAAGCCCGTTCCCTTGGCTGTGGTTTCGCTAGATAGTAGATAGGGACAGTAGGAATCTCGTTAATCCATTCATGCGGCGTCACTAATTAGATGACGAGGCATTTGGCTATTTTTTTTTTTTTTTTTTTGATCGCGGAGGTATGGAAATCTATCGAAAGATACTAGGGCTGCCAACACTGCGTGTGGTCAGTTTTCCTAGCATGCACGATTCATTGCTCTATCTGAACCGAAGTTCCGCAACGCCTACGTACTAAAACCATCCTCATAGCCATTTATATATAACCATTGTTTTGCGATGTTTATGCCTTTATTGATGTTATGCCAAGACAGCAAGCAAATGTTTTGAACCAAACGTTTTAGCTAAGTCCAATCTCGGGAAAACCCGCTCAGGTACATGAACTGTTTAAAACAACCGAGACTGCCTCTCATAACCTGGACGCTAATGATATGACTATCATATTTGCTGAGGAGACCCTTTGCTATCAATCTTTTAACGGATTGACCACTCCAGATCCCCCTCCAGTTCAGGGTGGCAGAATGGAATTCAATGTCACCTGCGGCTTCGAATCTGCGACGCAATTCAGTTCGTATGTCCGGTCTGTCGTATCTATTGATTTTGCGCTGGTGTGCATCATCCATAGAGTGTCCGTCTGTCACAATTTGTATGTCGATCACATCAATGTGATCTTGTCGTAGTGCCACCAGGTCCGGTTTATTAAGGCCGGATTCGCACTGCAGACTTGGTTCAACAATGACCACGCAGCCTCTCTCCTCAAGTCCCCGCTTGATTCGATTTACTACGCAGTTGTGTCTAGCTACGCGCCTCCCATGCGATCGATAACATTTTTGCATTATGTGGTTTGTTGTTTCGGGAGCGTCACATCCTGCACGACACTGTCGTTCCAATTCGTGCCTTCCCCTTGTAGTACGAGACTTCGTGGGTAGGGCATTTATCCGCAGACGAATACCGTCTATATATTCCTTTCCTGTTAGTAAACGCGTGGGTTGATTAACCCACCCGTGTTGCGGTCCCCAATGGCCCGCTTCACGGAGTCCGCTGCCATCAACTGAGAGGTACAATTTGTTCGCCCAATATTTTTCTATTGCCGGACGCGATAACAATTCATTTTGTTCAGCTAATAATCTATCTCGGGCCCGTTGTTTTTCGGCTTCGAGGAAAGAGCTGGCTACCTCGTTTTGCGTGAGGTGAGGCCATTTAATATTACTCAATCGTCTTAGCCTTAACATTGGAGCTACCCATCTTAGTGATGGAATTCCGAGACCTCCACTTTTTGGGGGTGCATGAATGAATGCTATCGGCATATCCAGCGGAAGATTTAGCCATCTTCGCACATAGTATCTTATTAATTTGTCAGTTTTTCGTAGGACGCCTATCGCCACACTCCCAAGGGCTAACTTGTGATAGAGCTGTGGGATAAGGACAGTCCTAAGGGCGAACATCCTCTGTTGTGGTTTGAGGGGGGCCTTTGTCAATCTTTGTAGCTTTGGACCAATGTCCTCGGCCGGATTGCATCGAACCCTCCCAGTTGCAGTGAAGTTGATGCCTAAGTACTTCCACTCGTCCGTTCGCTTCAATGATGGAATCTCTCTCGAGCCTACGTAGAAGCTCTGTGCCTCTAGCACGGTACACTTCTGTTTCGGCTGGCCCTTAATGCCAACGGTAAAACATTTGTCGGCATTAAGTTTAAGGCCGACGAGAGATAGAAAATCCAACGTTCTGTCCAACAATACTTGAAGTCCCATTCGAGTTTCAGCAAATAGTACCAAATCATCTGCAAACGCGGCCGCGTTAGTAATGGCATTTCCGACTTTGGCACCAATTTCGCTGGGTAGGTTTCTAAGTAACCTGTCCATTACCAAGTTAAATAGAATAGGAGACAAAGGGTCACCCTGCTTCACTCCTCTAGCAGGGACGAATTCCTCTGAACTCCAACCGTCCCCATTGAGACTGGTACCGCCACCCTCGTACGTATTCTGTACGTAGTCAACGAAGCCCTTTGGCGCACCATAAGCACGTAAGGTGTCATATATAGATGCATGCGATAAAGAATCGAATGCCTTGCTTACATCTAAAAGAGAGTCATAGTTACTCCCGCCGTTGACCCGCGCTTACTTGAATTTCTTCACTTTGACATTCAGAGCACTGGGCAGAAATCACATTGTGTCAACACCCGCTAGGGCCATCACAATGCTTTGTTTTAATTAGACAGTCGGATTCCCCAAGTCCGTGCCAGTTCTGAATTGATTGTTAATTGATAATCGTTATAATTGATAAGAACTAATTGGTTTAACCCAAATAGTATTCTTAAAAATTTTAGCAAGAAAGTTCCACAATTGGCTACGTAACTAAACTATCCGGGGAACAAGTAACTAACATAAATGCTAGAAACTCTATTTACCCAGAACGAGCACATAAACCATGTTATTGTTTCCCAATCAAGCCCGACTATCTCAATCTTCAGAGCCAATCCTTATCCCGAAGTTACGGATCTAATTTGCCGACTTCCCTTACCTACATTATTCTATCGACTAGAGACTCTTCACCTTGGAGACCAGCTGCGGATATTGGTACGGCCTGTTGAGAAGTTTGCGTGTCCCCACCATAAATTTTCAAGGTCCGAGGAGAAAATATCGACACAACAGTATATGTCATGCTCTTCTAGCCCATCTACCATATCTCTCTGCGAAAGACTTCCATGGTAGTACGGCTATAAAACAGAAAAGAAAACTCTTCCGATATCTCTCGACGGCTTCTTTATGGTCGTTCCTGTTGCCAGGATGAGCACGAGGCCCATATTTAATAACAAACGGATACTCAACAGGTTACGGAATTGGAACCGTATTCCCTTTCGTTCAAAATTATTCAAGTGTATTATATTCGCTTTGTTTATATAGTTAGGCATTTTGTTTTACTTGAAAATTTTCGGCTTTCGCCTTGAACTTAGGACCGACTAACTCGTGATCAACCACTGTTCACACGAAACCCTTCTCCACTTCAGTCCTCCAAGGTCTCATTCGATTATTTGCTACTACCACCAAGATCTGTACCAATGGCAGCTCCATGCAGGCTTACGCCAAACACTTCTACGCATACCATTGTACCTTCCTACTCACTAAAGTTTCAAAATTTATATCACAAGTAATATAAATCATCTACTTTAGCGGTAATGTATAGGTATACAACTTAAGCGCCATCCATTTTAAGGGCTAGTTGCTTCGGCAGGTGAGTTGTTACACACTCCTTAGCGGATTTCGACTTCCATGATCACCGTCCTGCTGTTTTAAGCAACCAACGCCTTTCATGGTATCTGCATGAGTTGTTAATTTGGGCACCGTAACATTACGTTTGGTTCATCCCACAGCGCCAGTTCTGCTTACCAAAAGTGGCCCACTGGGCACATTATATCATAACCTTGAACTTCATATCAAGAAAGTTAAGGTTCTTACCCATTTAAAGTTTGAGAATAGGTTAAGATCGTTTCGACCCTAAGGCCTCTAATCATTCGCTTTACCAGATAAGATTATTTTATATAATATTAAAATGCACCAGCTATCCTGAGGGAAACTTCGGAAGGAACCAGCTACTAGATGGTTCGATTGGTCTTTCGCCCCTATACTCAATTCTGACAATCGATTTGCACGTCAGAACTGTTTCGGTCTTCCATCAGGGTTTCCCCTGACTTCAACCTGATCAAGTATAGTTCACCATCTTTCGGGTCACAGCATATATGCTCAAGGTACGTTCCAGTTAGAGGCATAAATAATATAAATATACATTATACATAACTATATAGAACGCCCCGGGATTGTGTTAATTAGCTATAAATAGCTAAAAAACTAATCCCATTATTAGTCAAGTTAATTACGCTATTAGGTTTACATCCCAATAACTTGCACATATGTTAGACTCCTTGGTCCGTGTTTCAAGACGGGTCCCGAAGGTATCCTGAATCTTTCGCATTGTTAATCATACAAGAGCATATAATAAACACAAAAATCAATGATAATTATGCCATTATATAATTCCGAAAAATTAACGCTCTGTAATAATATAAATCTATCAGCACTTTATCAAATTAATAACATTTATTCTGTGTTAAAATGCAAGCAATTTAATTGGAATAAACTATAAGTTATATTTTATGATAAATTTGGGATATGCTAATAGATTACAATGTCCTTATATGGAAAAAATGCACATTATTCTTAATAATATTATTTAAATATTACAATTTTAATGATGAATTTTCCATAACGGATATTCAGGTTCATCGGGCTTAACCTCTAAGCAGTTTCACGTACTGTTTAACTCTCTATTCAGAGTTCTTTTCAACTTTCCCTCACGGTACTTGTTTACTATCGGTCTCATGGTTATATTTAGTTTTAGATGGAGTTTACCACCCACTTAGTGCTGCACTATCAAGCAACACGACTCTTTGGAAACATCATCTAGTAATCATTAACGTTATACGGGCCTGGCACCCTCTATGGGTAAATGGCCTCATTTAAGAAGGACTTAAATCATTAATTTCTCATACTAGAATATTGACGCTCCATACACTGCATCTCACATTTGCCATATAGACAAAGTGACTTAGTGCTGAACTGTTTTCTTTTCGCTCGCCGCTACTAAGAAAATCCTTGTTAGTTTCTTTTCCTCCCCTAATTAATATGCTTAAATTCAGGGGGTAGTCCCATATGAGTTGAGGTTGTATATATAACTATATTTTGCCATAAATTCTTTATATATAAATGATAAAACAATCAATTAAATTCGTTATAAATAGTTCCAATAGTTCTTGTAAGCAAAGTTATTTTTTATCCATTTAACGAACCAACGAAGAATAATAACATAACCAAGTTTTTTTTTTTCGAATCATTAATAAGAGACAATTCTAGATGAAAAATATTTCAATTTTTTATGCTAGACATTTCTCAGTATTATTTGATTGAAAAAGAAAATATTTCTCTTCGTTTTTTCACATTCAAATGTGAGATAATGTTTTTCATTTCTTTTTAATATTATGAATAAAATCATTATTTAATCCAATAATATACATATGCTTATAAAAAATTTATAAACAACTTAATTAGCATAGTCTTACAACCCTCAACCATATGTAGTCCAAGCAGCACTATAAAATTAATTAAAGTACATAACAGCATGGACTGCGATATGCGTTCAAAATGTCGATGTTCATGTGTCCTGCAGTTCACACGATGACGCACAGTTTGCTGCGTTCTTCATCGACCCATGAGCCGAGTGATCCACCGCTTAGAGTTTTATAATTCATTTTTATATAATGTCAATATTGTTTTTATTGAAAGAAATTAAAAATACACCATTTTACTGGCATATATCAATTCCTTCAATAAATTATTTTTATACCTAAAATAAATGTTGCGAAATGTCTTAGTTTCATATAAGCATTATGTATCATAATAATCTGGTTATGGTTTGCTATTTTGGGTGACACATACTGCAAAATTTATATAAAACATTAACCTGATGGATGACAGGTACAAACATTGTATATTTTAGGTTGTTGCATTAGCCAACGTATGCTCATAACATAGATGAACAATACATATTCGCAACGCGTGTATATTATGGTCCATATACACACAAACTTATTTCGATTACCACATTCAAAATTATTTTAATTTTAATTCGACTTCCACTTTCGAATTAGTTTAGTTTCTTCGATTTCCATTTTCGAGAATTTGTTTTTATAGGAACGCCGTTGTTGTAGTAAGTACTGCCACAAATACGCACAACAACATTAATAATGTTAAAGTCTTTTTATGAGGTTGCCAAGCCCCACATATAAATAAAATAAAAGCCATCTACATTTTATTTTCACTTTAACTTTTGATTCCGTAGAATCATTTGTAATATTTTTATTTGGTAAATTGTATTTATTTGTATTATAACAAATGTTTATTAACGGTAAGGATATTTACAATAATGATCCTTCCGCAGGTTCACCTACGGAAACCTTGTTACGACTTTTACTTCCTCTAAATAATCAAGTTCGGTCAACTTTTGCGAAACAACCGTAACACGCAAGGCGTCACAGTGATCACGTCCGGAGACCTCACTAAATAATTCAATCGGTAGTAGGACGGGCGGTGTGTACAAAGGGCAGGGACGTAATCAATGCGAGTTAATGACTCACACTTACTGGGAATTCCAAGTTCATGTGAACAGTTTCAGTTCACAATCCCAAGCATGAAAGTGGTTCAGCGGTTTACCCGGACCTCTCGGTCTAGGAAATACACGTTGATACTTTCATTGTAGCGCGCGTGCAGCCCAGGACATCTAAGGGCATCACAGACCTGTTATTGCTCAATCTCATTATTGCTAGACGCAATTTGTCCATTTAAGAAGCTAGTGTCCTTATAATGGGACAAACCAACAGGTACGGCTCCACTTACATAAACACATTCAAACACAATAAACATTTTACTGCCACCATGAATGAAGGCTACATAAGCTTCAGCACCATAATCCTGAAGATATCTATTTAATATATTTGAGTCTCGTTCGTTATCGGAATTAACCAGACAAATCACTCCACGAACTAAGAACGGCCATGCACCACCACCCATAGATTCGAGAAAGAGCTATCAATCTGTCTTACACACTTATGTTCGGACCTGGTAAGTTTTCCCGTGTTGAGTAAATTAAGCCGCAGGCTCCACTCCTGGTGGTGCCCTTCCGTCAATTCCTTTAAGTTTCAGCTTTGCAACCATCTTCCCCCGGAGCCCAAAAGCTTTGGTTCCCGGGAAGCGACTGAGAGAGCCATAAAAGTAGCTACACCCAATTGCTAGCTGGCATCGTTTATGGTTAGAACTAGGGCGGTATCTGATCGCCTTCGAACTCTAACTTTCGTTCTTGATTAATGAAAACATCTTTGGCAAATGCTTTCGCTTAAGTTAGTCTTACGACGGTCCAAGAATTTCACCTCTCGCGTCGTAATACTAATGCCCCAAACTGCTTCTATTAATCATTACCTCTTGATCTGAAAACCAATGAAAGCAGAACAGAGGTCTTATTTCATTATCCCATGCACAGAATATTCAGGCATTTGAAGCCTGCTTTAAGCACTCTAATTTGTTCAAAGTAATAGTACCGGGCCCACAATAACACTCGTTTAAGAGCACTAGTGCAGGTTTTTAAATAGGAGAACATATGAAAAAATACAAGTATTTAATCACATATAAGAATCCACCGGTAATACGCTTACATACATAAAGGTATAGTACTAACCACAATTGTAAGTTGTACTACCCGTATGAAGCACAGTTCAACTACGAACGTTTTAACCGCAACAACTTTAATATACGCTATTGGAGCTGGAATTACCGCGGCTGCTGGCACCAGACTTGCCCTCCAATTGGTCCTTGTTAAAGGATTTAAAGTGTACTCATTCCAATTACAGGGCCTCGGATATGAGTCCTGTATTGTTATTTTTCGTCACTACCTCCCCGAGCTGGGAGTGGGTAATTTACGCGCCTGCTGCCTTCCTTAGATGTGGTAGCCGTTTCTCAGGCTCCCTCTCCGGAATCGAACCCTGATTCCCCGTTACCCGTTGCAACATGGTAGTCCTAGATACTACCATCAAAAGTTGATAGGGCAGACATTTGAAAGATCTGTCGTCGTACAGACCATACGATCTGCATGTTATCTAGAGTTCAACCAATATAACGATCTTGCGATCGCTTGGTTTTAGCCTAATAAAAGCACATGTCCCATAAGGTTCATGTTTTAATTGCATGTATTAGCTCTAGAATTACCACAGTTATCCAAGTAACTGTTAACGATCTAAGGAACCATAACTGATATAATGAGCCTTTTGCGGTTTCACTTTTAATTCGTGTGTACTTAGACATGCATGGCTTAATCTTGAGACAAGCATATAACTACTGGCAGGATCAACCAGATAATGTTTTTCCTTCATATTCCATTCATATTTTTTGAATCGAAATAAGCAATATATAAGATATATGGATTTTTCACTTTATATAATTCCATGATTTTATTATATTGAATAAAATTCATATTTCGCCTTTGGGTAAAATTTTAAATATATATTTATAAGTAAAATATCCATTCGATTACGGCCATTTTATATAGCATTCGTAATCCATAATTTCATTTTTAATTTATACTTGTTTTACCAATATAACAAGAATTTCATATAATTATTGTAATATATATGTTCTATAATTATATCTTTTTATATACATATCATTATAAATATCATTTTATTTCCAACATACATAATTATTGTATCCACACATGTACAATTTTTGTTTAACCAATATAAATATTAAGTTAAATCATTTGCATTTTGAAGATAAATTTAAAATTTATCTCTTTTCATATATCTCTCTGGTAATATATAACATAAACCAAGCGCATATGATAATATTTCCACATTTAATATATATTTTATATTTCTTTCATAAGAATCCATATTTGTATTTACGTACGATATAATAATCCAACTATACGGCAGGTAATAAATAAATATTTGCCTGCCTCCAAAAATTAACGATAATATATGGAAACGATTTGTTATTCTATATATAATAGACTTGACTTTTGTTTCAACGATATTATCTAAAAAGCGTATATTCCTTATCCGCGGAGCCAAGTCCGTGTTCTATAGAACTGAGAAACAAATTTGTACGGATAATAATATACTTATTGTATGTAACCAATATAAACATAATCCGAAATAAATATTTCGAATAATGCGGGGTCGGCAACCACTGCCTACCTAAGTAGTTTTGAACCCGCTGTCGTCAAAGCGGGTATTTTCAATTCCGTTTGCCACCCAACATACGGGCTATTCTCTTATATATTAAGAGATTATATGAACATTTCATTTTTTTTCCATTATTCATATATAATATGATTTTTTTTCTTTATACATATAATACATATTAATTTTCATATGTTTATTATTTAATTTACTCATATTATTGCCAAAATCATATGAATACATAAGTTTTGAACAATATGAGAGGTCGGCAACCACTGCCTAACCTATAGTAGTTTTTGAACCCTCTGTCTGTAATTCCGGTCGTT
>NW_025416872.1:0-10674 GCF_016746395.2 Drosophila simulans
TATCATCTTAGGCTTTTCACCGAACTTACTGTACATATTGACTGAATATAAAAGTTGAAAATACACGATTTTTACATTGGTCAAATGTCAATGTTTAGCTATTGAGCCTTTTCAATAGCTGTTGCGAATAATAAAACACAAGAAAGTTTGCTTTTATAACGACAGTTTTTATTTTGCGAATTGTTATTCTTCTACGATAGCGATAATCGAAAGCGTAAGTTTAGTCTTTTCCGAAACACGAAGAATTGGCAACTGGCGGGCAGGCAGCCGAAATGCAGCGCACAAGCTTAACGTAGGCGGCTAACAACAACTAACAAGGAATGAGCGTCGTACAGATAAATGCGTGCGAGAGCAGCGGTTTGCACTATGGGCATCGCAACTGCTACCACTGATTAATTTGACTTATAATATTAAAGAATATGATTAGTCTACTGTACAGTTTTGGCGGCTGCATGACCCAACATCCTCCCCCCATTGGAAGCTTGGCTTCCAACAGAGTCCTCAAGGGGAAGCGGACACAGCTTGTTCACTGCCCGTCTTATTACTCCAGACGCGGTCCTCAATTCTGCAACTCGAGCGACGCCGTCTCTGCCAGGAATCAACTGCATGACTCTCGCCAAAGGCCATCTCATTGGGGGTAGATTCTCGTCCTTAACAAGAACGACGTTGTCCACGGCTACGCCTGGCTTTGGGGTGCGCCACTTGGAAAGCTGCTGGAGCAACGTCAAGTACTCTTCCTTCCATCGCGACCAAAATATTTCCTGAAGAAAGGAGATGCGCTGCCAAGAGTCAAGCCGATTATAGTTTAGGCCCGTTATATCTGGCTCGTCAAACGACGAAGGCGGACCACCATTGAGAAAATGCGCCGGAGTGAGGACATCCAGATCGGCAGGGTTCTCTGAAATGGGAACTAAAGGTCTGGAGTTAATAACTGCCAAGATGTGGCACACCAGCGTCCTCAGCTCGTCGAAGGTCAGAACCGCCGTACCCACAGCGCGGTAGAAATGATGCTTGGCCGTTTTTACCGCTGCTTCCCAAAGTCCACCGAAATGGGGCGACCGTGGAGGGATGAACCGCCAGTCAATATGCTTCGGCTTCCGCCGGGTGCATATGAACCTCTTGAGTCCGCACAGAAACGCAACTGTCGAGAGATCCTTGATCAGCTCCAGGTGCACTGCCTTGGTTGCAAAGCATATAAATACGCAGACGTAGCATTTAATCGCGGGCTTGTTGCGACTATCCGACTTGTGAAAGAAGGGTCCACAGAAGTCTATACCAGTCACCTCAAAAGCGTGAGATCCTTCCAAGCGCTCCTTGGGAAGGTCCGCCATTATGTGCTCTATCAGCCGCGGCTTACTCCGAAAACATCTGATGCACCTGTTCACGGCCTTGGTAACCGTCTTCCTCCCCCCAATAGGCCAATATTGGGATCGAATTGCACCCAGAAGAGCCCGAGGTCCGGCATGAAGATTGCTTTCATGATAATGCGAGATAATTGCTAGAGTCACCGGATGGGACCTTGGAAGGATTTTCGGGTGGCGGCCATCAAAGTCCAATGACGAATTCCGTAGGCGACCGCCTACTCTAAGAAGTCCAAATTGATCCAGGAACGGCGAGAGCGATGATATGGGACTAGACGACGAAACTCTTCCCAGCGTTTTTAGGGACTGCAGGTCCTCCCATAATTGCGCGAGTTACGGGTGCCTCCGTTGGATCGGGGGTCCTCCTTTCTCTACTCTTAGTTAGTTGCTGCCCAGGCTGATGTGATGGGAGTCAATAATGACTTTATTGTGTACTTATGATATATATATATTTGCCACTTTAAATAAATCAACTGCTCGGTTTGGTGTCAAGATCAAGAATGATGAAAGCTTTATTCTTAATGTATACGCACGGGCAAGCAGCAGTGCTTTTGATCCCGTTAGTTCTAGGTAGCGAGTCTAGACGAGGACGTCGCGATTACGCAGTGTGTATGTGTGTGTGTAGGTTCATGTTAATTTCAACGTCGAGAGCGTCGCCACCACGCAGTATGTGTGAATATGTGTGTGTTCATGCCGATTTCATCATCGGCTGCAACAGAGTTTCAGGTAGCGGGGGACGAGGCTATGCTGGCATGGTAGCTCGTGATCAATATATATATATACAGCGTTGGCACTTTGCTGATGTCGCCTACCGGGCGGGCTTCATAGGCGGAGGTGGTTGTTGAGGGGGGTTAATGCTGGGCATGGTAACTCCTCCCCCCCTAGTGTGGAGAGATGGCCATAACGAAGGGATAGCCGACTCGACAACGTGAGGTGTGTGGGTGGGTTGCTGGGTAAAAATCGTTTTCTGCCTTTTACAGGTTCGGAGACAGATCACAAGTATTAGTACTATGCTCAATGCAAGGTACGTAGCGGTAAAGTATTGTTGAGTTATGTAGTCCATTTTCCCGGTTGTTGCCAATGCCTCCAGGTGCAGTTTTTCGAGTGATAGGACTTTCAATGTTTTGTTATTTTCTATTCGTTCCATTGGTGGTATCTCGATGGTAAGTTTGTCGTGGGAGACAATGAAGTATGAACAATGTATAGGTAAGGGAATTGTTTGAATGAAATGATACATTTGCTAGTTGAAAAATGGATTTTTAACCTTAAATAATAGTTTGGTGTTGCAAGTAAGAGTTTAACAGGATGGTAACAAAAGTTGTTAATGTGTTCATCCAATTCTATGGTTACATTTTGCTTATTAAATAAAATTCGTATGTCTTCTAATTGTTGTGTATTAAACATAAATTTGAAAATGAGGCCTAACTTACTAGCAAGTAAGCTTTCGGCCACGTTATTGCTCTTTAAAAATTTGGTTCTGGTAATTTTCGAAAAATTTCTATATCGAAACTTGTTTGTTATTTACGTGTTCTATTTTATATATGATCCTGATAATAATGTCCCTGTCTGTTTATCAAATTTGTCTTTTAATTGTTACATTTTCATGTTTAGTTGAATTCATTAAGTGTTAGTGTTTGATTGGGACTGGGTGTTCACAGTTCTTTTAATGTGTTTCCTAATTTTTTGTTTATGTAATTTCTGACCTCTGGTAGTTATTAGTGTTATCCCTCTGTCTCTTTCTACCTTGTGTAGAGAAAATCTAGGTGTTATTTTGTTTCTTCTGTTTTCCTTCCTATATATAGTATTATTTTCCTCAACTAGAATTGGCGGTTCCCTGTCCTTATTTAACTTAGCCAATCTCTTATCGGTGGTGTTTTGTAGGTGTTGTTGTATTTGGGGGTATAGTGTTTGTCTGAATTGATTTAGTTTTGAGAGGTAGTCATGATGATTGTCATAAGTTATGGTTTTTCCAAATATGTGTGTCCTGCCGTGAAAGAGTTCGAAAGGGGTGTGATTTGTGCTAGAATGTATCGCGTTATTGTAGGTTGTTAATACTTCGCTAAGTATTTCGGTATGTTCGCACTGTAGGTGTAATTCTTTTCGACGGTTCATAACTATTCTGTACAATTCTGTTAACGTAGAGTGAAGTCTTTCGACGGGTGAATTACCAGTCGATTGTTGGAATGAAGTAGTATGTTGGAGTATATCGTATTGAGCAAGGAAATCGTTAAACAGGTTTCCGGAAAATTCTGTTCCCTGATCGAAAACAAGTTTTTTGGGTATGCCAAAGTTGCTCATGAACTGAGACAAGGCGGCAATGATTTTTATGGAGTTTCTGTTATCAAGCGGGTATGCTTGTGCGAACTTTGAAAATTTGTCAATGACAGTTAGATTATAAGTACCATTGACGAAGTAAATATCTATGTGGATCACCTCTAAAGGTCCTGGTGGGGCAGGTGGTGATTGCATAGCTGGTTTATGGGGTTGCCTGTCGTATTTAAGTGTAAGGCAAATGTCACAGTCTTTTATTACTTGCGTAATAATATCTTTCATGCGGGGGAAATAAATATCTCTTTTTAGGTGTTGAAAGGTTTCGTCGATACCTCTGTGGTTGTTCTTTAAGTGGTATGTAAGTATTCTTGTTTTTTGGTCTTCCGTTTCGGTTATTTCGGGTAAGAACAGTTTGCAACGGGAGATTTTATATGAGTCGTTCACCGAGAAGTAGTTGTTATACGCTTCCTCTATGAGCAAAAAGATTTGATCTGGGGCAAATATTGCAGTCATTTTGTTTGGTTTAAGAATTGATTGCAAGATGTTAGAAATAGTGTCAAAGGTATATGTAGGTTCTGAAATGACTTGTCTTGTTTTGTACGTAAATGGTGTTGTGATTTGTACTGAAGACTTTTCCCCAATGTGGAACACAATTTGTGTATTGAAATGATTTAATGGTTGTTGGACAACTGGGATTTTTTGTGGGTCTTCGTTTATGTTTAAATTTGGTTCTATTCGACTAAGCGCATCAGCGACCACGTTTTGTTTGCCTTTTTTATACACTACTTCGTAATCGTATGCGGCTAGGGTAGTTTTCCACCGAAGTAGTTTAGGGTTTTGACCATTAAAGCTTTCTAACCAGACTAATGGTTTGTGATCTGTGACTATTTTAAATTTCTGGCCAAAAAGGTATGGCCTAAAATGACTTACTGACCAAATAATAGCTAGCATTTCTTTTTCTATGGTGGAATATCGAACCTCTGTGTCTGATAGCGTTCTACTAGCGAAGGATATGGGTCTGTCGTTGGTATCGGGGCCTTGTGATAGCACTGACCCTATGGCGTAGTTGCTTGCGTCGGTCGTCAACGTGAATGGTTTTGTAAAGTCGGGGAATATAAGTATTGGGTCGTTGCATAATAAATTCTTTGAAATTTCGACTGCTTTCCTAAATTCGTCGTCTATTACTATTGATTTTTTTCCTTTTAATTGTCTTGTTATAGGTTTTGTTATTTTTGCGAAATCTTTGATAAACTTCCTATAGTACCCAAGTAATCCCAAAAATGACTTGATTTCCCTGATGGTTTTGGGGCAGGGAAAGTCTTTAATAGCTTGTATTTTGTTTGGGTTGGGCTTGACTCCCTCCTGAGTAACAATGTGTCCCAAAAAGTCAATTTCTTTCCTTAAGAAGTTACACTTAGCAGGTTGGATTTTTAGATTCGCATTCAGTAGCTTAGAGAAAACAAGTTTAATGTCGCTAATGTGTTTCTGCAGTGAGGGTGAGAATATAATAATGTCGTCTAGGTAAACCAGACAAACATTACCTATAAGGTCTCCTAGAACGTTGTCCATCACACGTTGAAAAGTGGCTGGTGCGTTCTTCAGACCGAAGGGCATTCTTGTGAATTCGTAATGCCCATTTTCGACTGTGAAAGCTGTTTTGTTCGCGTCTTGTGGATTCATCTCAATTTGATGGAATCCACTTGCCAAGTCTATTGTTGTGAAGTATTTTGTTCTACCTATTCGGTCCAGTATGTCTGCTATGTTAGGTATCGGATAACGGTCGGAGATGGTTTTTTCGTTTAATTTTCGAAAATCTATTACCAACCGCCATTTTTCTTTGCCTGTAGTGTCGGCTTTTTTGGGTACGATCCATACGGGTGCACTCCAAGGAGAGTGACTGTTTTTAATAATATTTTGTCGAAGCATTTCTGATATTTGTTTACGAACTTCTTCTTTGTGTACATATGGGTAACGGTATGATTTAGTGAATATCGGAACATTGTCTACTGTTGGTATGGAGTGTTTAACGACATTAGAAAAGGTCAAATGGCTCTCTTCATAATGGAAAAGTTTCCTAAAGGTTTTGCATAGATTGATTAGATTAAATTTTTCTTCTTGGTTTAAATGTTCTGTCTTAATATTAAGTTCTTGTTGGGTGTCCGTCTGAGTAGTATCCGCCATTGTAGACATGCAGTGTAAAAGTCCATAGTGTTGTAAAGAGAGTTCTTCTGCTATTAATGGTTCTTCTAAATAAAGTGTTTGGTTGTAGTCTGAACTGTTACAGACTTCGAAATAGGCTATACCTGCGGTTGCAGTATACAGTCCACCTGTTATTGATAGTTGGTTGTCAAAATCTGTGGTCCCGTATATAAAGTCTCCTTGCATGAAGTTTACTGGTAGTGGAAGCCTTACCTTGCTATTTGATGGTACAGTATGCAAAATGTCTACAGGGTTTGGTCGTGTCAAAATTGGAACTGCGGTTTCAGGTGTTTCCAAAATGGAATCCGCGATGTTTATTTTTGCATTCAGAGTGGATAGAAGGTCCATGCCTAAGAGGCCATTGAAGTGTGGATGAAAATTGAACAAAAGAAACTTCTGATTTGACAATTCTTTGAATTGTATAAATTTAATAGTGTCTGTGAATTCCGTAATTTGGAATGTATTAAGTACTGTATGAATGGCTATGCTTGAATTAAGTTTTTTTATATTGTCTTCTGTAATGAGGGCCGGGTTTATAAATGAATAAGTGGACCCAGTGTCTATTAGGAATTTAAGTGGTTGTGAAGGGACAAATGTTGGGGATAGCATTACATAAGGTAATGATGACCCGTGGGCTTTTTTAGTTATGAATCCGACTGGTCTTCCGAGGCTCTTTGCGGAAAATTTGTGTCGTCATTTATGTTGCACAAATTTACATTTGTGTTAGTATTGTTTCTGTATTGTTGGTGTGTTGAAGTTGGTTTTTCGTAGTTGTGGGATGTGTTTTGATTTCTCATCGATTGTCCCCCTTGCTGATGATTGGTTTGTTGGTGCGAAATGTTGCGACCATTATTATTTGATAGTTTCGGTTCTTGTTGGTTATTTTTTGGGTATGGGCGTCCTCTGTCCGTTGGATTGTCACGGCGACGGCCCTCTACTTGTCTGTTTGAGTTTTGGAAGAAAAAACTTTGTTCCATTTGTCCGTATTCGTAAGCTTTTTCGATAGTTTCCGGGTTCCTAATTCTTATGATTGTTCTTAATGGATCCTTTAATCCGATGATAAATGCGTTGAGACATATATCATCGTAGAGGGTACGTTTAGTTGCGAGTGCATTACCCGTGGTATCCATGTCTTTAGCTATTGTTATAAGTTCGTTTCTCATTTTAATTATACTGTAAAAAAGTTTTCCCATTGTAAGGTCATTTGGGAGGGTCTGTATTTCCCTAAGTATCATCGCTTCGGTTCTCTTGCTGGTGTAGAGTCGTTTGAGATTAGTCTTGATGTCGTCCCAGTTCAATCGAGTGTCGCAAAGGGTCAAGGCATCGTCTGCTTTTCCTACGATTTTGTTGCGGACGGCCCTTAGAAGTAGTTGTCCATAAGGGGTCTTGTCTACTGATCTAATGAGGAACAGCAGTTCCTCAGCGCTAGTTATGAACTTGTCGAGATTGCTAGGATGACCTTCAAAAGTGGGGAGTTGTTCGATAAAAGCCAAAATGTCGGTTGGGTTAAGGTTGGTGTTAATAACTGTGGAAGTAGCGGAAGTAGTCGGACTTAAAGGGGCTGGTGCGTTTCCCGAGTCCATGTTGTTGCTGTTGGTGGATTGTTCTACTTGTTCCCTAATTTGAGGAAGGCTGCCTCCACTTCTAAGTCCAAGTCTTCTTTTACTTTGGGTATTAAACGGAATTCTCTGTGGCATGTAGGTGTTTTTGATTTGTGTAGTCTGTGTGTTGTACTTAAAAATATGGTATATGTGTTATTGTGCTTATATACTTTTGTATACGTGTACCTATGTTTATGTGTATATGTGTATATGTTTAGTGTAATAATGTTTTAGCTTAAATAATAAGGTGTAATTAAGTAATTGTAATCTTATATATAGATAATCTTAAAATGTAGTGTGTATTTATAATATGAATCCGTTTGTTTCTTTCTAAGTAAGTGTTGGCTCCAATGTTTGACTGTAATATATTATGTACATTAGTAAGTATAAAAAAATTTATATTCAGTTTGTATAAGTAAATGAACACATGGCAGTAACACAATCCGAAGTAGTAAGTTGAGTGTATTTGTAATTTGACAAATGTTTCTCAATTGGGAACATTCGCGAACAAGTATATGGCTTTTAAGGAAAGGTTCAACCTGACACACATAGTGATTTTATTACTGATTTATTGTTTAATTTCTTTCAATGTTGTGGTCCCGGTGCCTTTTCAGCGATTGATGTACACATATTCGGCCACAACATTGAACTAGATTTATTTGTTTTGCTTATTTATGTATGGTCCCGGTGTCTCATCAGCGATTGATGTACACATATTTGGCCATAGCACTGAATGATGTTAACTTTTTATGTATGTCATAAGTGATCCCGGTGCCCTTTCAGCGATTGATGTGCACATATTCGGTCACTTTGAATGTAAAGACATTTTTTTTATGTGTGATCCCTGTGCCCTTTCAGCGATTGATGTGCACATATTAGGTCACAATAGTTTGTAATTATACTGTATGTCACTGTTGAACTTGTTTGTGTGAAGTTTTTTCCTTTTCTTCTCTTTTTTTGAGAACCATATATTTACACTTGGCTCCTCAAACTTGTGTTTTTTTTTTTTCTGCCACTTGTTCACTTACTTACCCGTTTACAGAAGTGGAACGAAGAACGTGAAAGGCGTTGTTAATCCTTTTAGTTCTAGTCCGGCTGCGCCAGTTACGGGTGCCTCCGTTGGATCGGGGGTCCTCCTTTCTCTACTCTTAGTTAGTTGCTGCCCAGGCTGATGTGATGGGAGTCAATAATGACTTTATTGTGTACTTATGATATATATATATTTGCCACTTTAAATAAATCAACTGCTCGGTTTGGTGTCAAGATCAAGAATGATGAAAGCTTTATTCTTAATGTATACGCACGGGCAAGCAGCAGTGCTTTTGATCCCGTTAGTTCTAGGTAGCGAGTC
Organism: Drosophila simulans; assembly: GCF_016746395.2. Taxonomy (NCBI): domain Eukaryota; kingdom Metazoa; phylum Arthropoda; class Insecta; order Diptera; family Drosophilidae; genus Drosophila; species Drosophila simulans. The sequence goes on from NW_025416872.1 coordinate 8,784, forward strand.
TAGACGAGGACGTCGCGATTACGCAGTGTGTATGTGTGTGTGTAGGTTCATGTTAATTTCAACGTCGAGAGCGTCGCCACCACGCAGTATGTGTGAATATGTGTGTGTTCATGCCGATTTCATCATCGGCTGCAACAGAGTTTCAGGTAGCGGGGGACGAGGCTATGCTGGCATGGTAGCTCGTGATCAATATATATATATACAGCGTTGGCACTTTGCTGATGTCGCCTACCGGGCGGGCTTCATAGGCGGAGGTGGTTGTTGAGGGGGGTTAATGCTGGGCATGGTAACTCCTCCCCCCTAGTGTGGAGAGATGGCCATAACGAAGGGATAGCCGACTCGACAACGTGAGGTGTGTGGGTGGGTTGCTGGGTAAAAATCGTTTTCTGCCTTTTACAGGTTCGGAGACAGATCACAAGTATTAGTACTATGCTCAATGCAAGGTACGTAGCGGTAAAGTATTGTTGAGTTATGTAGTCCATTTTCCCGGTTGTTGCCAATGCCTCCAGGTGCAGTTTTTCGAGTGATAGGACTTTCAATGTTTTGTTATTTTCTATTCGTTCCATTGGTGGTATCTCGATGGTAAGTTTGTCGTGGGAGACAATGAAGTATGAACAATGTATAGGTAAGGGAATTGTTTGAATGAAATGATACATTTGCTAGTTGAAAAATGGATTTTTAACCTTAAATAATAGTTTGGTGTTGCAAGTAAGAGTTTAACAGGATGGTAACAAAAGTTGTTAATGTGTTCATCCAATTCTATGGTTACATTTTGCTTATTAAATAAAATTCGTATGTCTTCTAATTGTTGTGTATTAAACATAAATTTGAAAATGAGGCCTAACTTACTAGCAAGTAAGCTTTCGGCCACGTTATTGCTCTTTAAAAATTTGGTTCTGGTAATTTTCGAAAAATTTCTATATCGAAACTTGTTTGTTATTTACGTGTTCTATTTTATATATGATCCTGATAATAATGTCCCTGTCTGTTTATCAAATTTGTCTTTTAATTGTTACATTTTCATGTTTAGTTGAATTCATTAAGTGTTAGTGTTTGATTGGGACTGGGTGTTCACAGTTCTTTTAATGTGTTTCCTAATTTTTTGTTTATGTAATTTCTGACCTCTGGTAGTTATTAGTGTTATCCCTCTGTCTCTTTCTACCTTGTGTAGAGAAAATCTAGGTGTTATTTTGTTTCTTCTGTTTTCCTTCCTATATATAGTATTATTTTCCTCAACTAGAATTGGCGGTTCCCTGTCCTTATTTAACTTAGCCAATCTCTTATCGGTGGTGTTTTGTAGGTGTTGTTGTATTTGGGGGTATAGTGTTTGTCTGAATTGATTTAGTTTTGAGAGGTAGTCATGATGATTGTCATAAGTTATGGTTTTTCCAAATATGTGTGTCCTGCCGTGAAAGAGTTCGAAAGGGGTGTGATTTGTGCTAGAATGTATCGCGTTATTGTAGGTTGTTAATACTTCGCTAAGTATTTCGGTATGTTCGCACTGTAGGTGTAATTCTTTTCGACGGTTCATAACTATTCTGTACAATTCTGTTAACGTAGAGTGAAGTCTTTCGACGGGTGAATTACCAGTCGATTGTTGGAATGAAGTAGTATGTTGGAGTATATCGTATTGAGCAAGGAAATCGTTAAACAGGTTTCCGGAAAATTCTGTTCCCTGATCGAAAACAAGTTTTTTGGGTATGCCAAAGTTGCTCATGAACTGAGACAAGGCGGCAATGATTTTTATGGAGTTTCTGTTATCAAGCGGGTATGCTTGTGCGAACTTTGAAAATTTGTCAATGACAGTTAGATTATAAGTACCATTGACGAAGTAAATATCTATGTGGATCACCTCTAAAGGTCCTGGTGGGCAGGTGGTGATTGCATAGCT
>NW_025416873.1:0-8086 GCF_016746395.2 Drosophila simulans
AATTGGCTTTTTTGGCTATAACTTGACTAAAAATGGTCAGAGAGCAAAAAGGAGTACCATTTTGTACTCCTTACAACCAATACTAACAACCCCTTTCACTTTTAAACTGATTTTGTAAAATTAATTTTTGGCCAACCTTTCGAATTTTTTGTAAGGGCCATCATCAAAATTTGCAAAAAATTGAAACCTCCTAGAATTCCAAAACTTGAATGCAATTCGATTGGGATTTAAGAAACAAACTCAACGAGGTATGACATTCCATATTTGGGTAATTATTTCGAATGTTTTGATCAAAAAACCAAATATTTTTTTCACAAAAAATCTGGGAAAATATTTTTGGCAAAAAAATGAAATTTCAAATTGGCTTTTTTGGCTATAACTTGACTAAAAATGGTCAGAGAGCAAAAAGGAGTACCATTTTGTACTCCTTACAACCAATACTAACAACCCCTTTCACTTTTAAACTGATTTTGTAAAATTAATTTTTGGCCAAATTTTCGAATTTTTTGTAAGATCAAAAATTTGCAAAAAATTGAAACCTCCTAGAATTCCAAAACTTGAATGCAATTCGATTGGGATTTAAGAAACAAACTCAACGAGGTATGACATTCCATATTTGGGTAATTATTTCGAATGTTTTGATCAAAAACCAAATATTTTTTTCACAAAAAATGTGGGAAAATATTTTGGCAAAAAAATGAAATTTCAAATTGGCTTTTTTGGCTATAACTTGACTAAAAATGGTCAGAGAGCAAAAAGGGGTACCATTTTGTACTCCTTACAACCAATACTAACAACCCTTTCACTTTTAAACTGATTTTGTAAAATTAATTTTTGGCCAAATTTTCGAATTTTTTGTAAGGGGTACCATCATCAAAATTTGCAAAAAATTGAAACCTCCTAGAATTCCAAAACTTGAATGGCAATTCGATTGGGGATTTAAGAAACAAACTCAACGAGGTATGACATTCCATATTTGGGTAATTATTTCGAATGTTTTTGATCAAAAAACCAAATATTTTTTTCACAAAAAATCTGGGAAAATATTTTTGGCAAAAAAATGAAATTTCAAATTGGCTTTTTGGCTATAACTTGACTAAAAATGGTCAGAGAGCAAAAAGGAGTACCATTTGTACTCCTTACAACCAATACTAACAACCCCTTTCACTTTTAAACTGATTTTGTAAAATTAATTTTTGGCCAAATTTTCGAATTTTTTGTAAGGGTACCATATCAAAATTTGCAAAAATTGAAACCTCCTAGAATTCCAAAACTTGAATGCAATTCGATTGGGATTTAAGAACAAACTCAACGAGGTATGACATTCCATATTTGGGGTAATTATTTCGAATGTTTTGATCAAAAAACAAATATTTTTTTCACAAAAAATCTGGGAAAATATTTTTTGGCAAAAAAATGAAATTTCAAATTGGCTTTTTGGCTATAACTTGACTAAAAATGGTCAGAGAGCAAAAAGGAGTACCATTTGTACTCCTTACAACAATACTAACAACCCCTTTCACTTTTAAACTGATTTTGTAAAATTAATTTTTGGCCAAATTTTCGAATTTTTGTAAGGGGTACATCATCAAAATTTGCAAAAAATTGAAACCTCCTAGAATTCCAAAACTTGAATGCAATTCGATTGGGATTTAAGAAACAAACTCAACGAGGTATGACATTCCATATTTGGGTAATTATTTCGAATGTTTTGATCAAAAAACCAAATATTTTTTTCACAAAAAATCTGGGAAAATATTTTTGGCAAAAAAATGAAATTTCAAATTGGCTTTTTGGCTATAACTTGACTAAAAATGGTCAGAGAGCAAAAAGGAGTACCATTTTGTACTCCTTACAACCAATACTAACAACCCCTTTCACTTTTAAACTGATTTTGTAAAATAAATTTTTGGCCAAATTTCGCATAATCAAAATTTGCAAAAAATTGAAGCCTCCTAGAATTCCAAAACTTGAATGCAATTCGATTGGGATTTAAGAAACAAACTCAACGAGGTATGACATTCCATATTTGGGTAATTATTTCGAATGTTTTGATCAACAAACCAAATATTTTTTTCACAAAAATCTGGGAAAATATTTTTGGCAAAAAAATGAAATTTCAAATTGGCTTTTTTGGCTATAACTTGACTAAAAATGGTCAGAGAGCAAAAAGGAGTACCATTTTGTACTCCTTACAACCAATACTAACAACCCCTTTCACTTTTAAACTGATTTGTAAAATTAATTTTGGCCAAATTTTCGAATTTTTTGTAAGTACATCATCAAAATTTGCAAAAAATTGAAACCTCCTAGAATTCCAAAACTTGAATGCAATTCGATTGGGATTTAAGAAACAAACTCAACGAGGTATGACATTCCATATTTGGGTAATTATTTCGAATGTTTTGATCAAAAAACCAAATATTTTTTTCACAAAAAATCTGGGAAAATATTTTTTGGCAAAAAAATGAAATTTCAAATTGGCTTTTTGGCTATAACTTGACTAAAAATGGTCAGAGAGCAAAAAGGAGTACCATTTTGTACTCCTTACAACCAATACTAACAACCCCTTTCACTTTTAAACTGATTTTGTAAAATTAATTTTTGGCCAAATTTTCGAATTTTTTGTAAAATTTGCAAAAAATTGAAACCTCCTAGAATTCCAAAACTTGAATGCAATTCGATTGGGATTTAAGAAACAAACTCAACGAGGTATGACATTCCATATTTGGGTAATTATTTCGAATGTTTTGATCAAAAAACCAAATATTTTTTTCACAAAAAATCTGGGAAAATATTTTTGGCAAAAAAATGAAATTTCAAATTGGCTTTTTTGGGTATAACTTGACTAAAAATGGTCAGAGAGCAAAAAGGAGTACCATTTTGTACTCCTTACAACCAATACTAACAACCCTTTCACTTTTAAACTGATTTTGTAAAATTAATTTTGGCCAAATTTTCGAATTTTTTGTAAGTACCATCATCAAAATTTGCAAAAAATTGAAACCTCCTAGAATTCCAAAACTTGAATGCAATTCGATTGGGATTTAAGAAACAAACTCAACGAGGTATGACATTCCATATTTGGGTAATTATTTCGAATGTTTTGATCAAAAACCAAATATTTTTTTCACAAAAAATCTGGGAAAATATTTTTGGCAAAAAAATGAAATTTCAAATTGGCTTTTTTGGCTATAACTTGACTAAAAATGGTCAGAGAGCAAAAAGGAGTACCATTTTGTACTCCTTACAACCAATACTAACAACCCCTTTCACTTTTAAACTGATTTTGTAAAATTAATTTTTGGCCAAATTTTCGAATTTTTTGTAAGGGGTACCATCATCAAAATTTGCAAAAAATTGAAACCTCCTAGAATTCCAAAACTTGAATGCAATTCGATTGGGATTTAAGAAACAAACTCAACGAGGTATGACATTCCATATTTGGGTAATTATTTCGAATGTTTGATCAAAAAACCAAATATTTTTTTCACAAAAAATCTGGGAAAATATTTTTGGCAAAAAAATGAAATTTCAAATTGGCTTTTTTGGCTATAACTTGACTAAAAATGGTCAGAGAGCAAAAAGGAGTACCATTTTGTACTCCTTACAACCAATACTAACAACCCCTTTCACTTTTAAACTGATTTTGTAAAATTAATTTTTGGCCAAATTTTCGAATTTTTTGTAAGATCATCAAAATTTGCAAAAAATTGAAACCTCCTAGAATTCCAAAACTTGAATGCAATTCGATTGGGATTTAAGAAACAAACTCAACGAGGTATGACATTCCATATTTGGGTAATTATTTCGAATGTTTTGATCAAAAAACCAAATATTTTTTTTCACAAAAAATCTGGGAAAATATTTTTGGCAAAAAAATGAAATTTCAAATTGGCTTTTTTGGCTATAACTTGACTAAAAATGGTCAGAGAGCAAAAAGGAGTACCATTTTGTACTCCTTACAACCAATACTAACAACCCCTTTCACTTTTAAACTGATTTTGTAAAATTAATTTTGGCCAAATTTTCGAATTTTTGTAAAATCAAAATTTGCAAAAAATTGAAACCTCCTAGAATTCCAAAACTTGAATGCAATTCGATTGGGATTTAAGAAACAAACTCAACGAGGTATGACATTCCATATTTGGGTAATTATTTCGAATGTTTTGATCAAAAAACCAAATATTTTTTTCACAAAAAATCTGGGAAAATATTTTTGGCAAAAAAATGAAATTTCAAATTGGCTTTTTTGGCTATAACTTGACTAAAAATGGTCAGAGAGCAAAAAGGAGTACCATTTTGTACTCCTTACAACCAATACTAACAACCCCTTTCACTTTTAAACTGATTTTGTAAAATTAATTTTTGGCCAAATTTTCGAATTTTTGTAAAATCAAAAATTTGCAAAAAATTGAAACCTCCTAGAATTCCAAAACTTGAATGCAATTCGATTGGGATTTAAGAAACAAACTCAACGAGGTATGACATTCCATATTGGGTAATTATTTCGAATGTTTTGATCAAAAAACCAAATATTTTTTTCACAAAAAATCTGGGAAAATATTTTGGCAAAAAAATGAAATTTCAAATTGGCTTTTTTGGCTATAACTTGACTAAAAATGGTCAGAGAGCAAAAAGAGTACCATTTTGTACTCCTTACAACCAATACTAACAACCCCTTTCACTTTTAAACTGATTTTGTAAAATTAATTTTTGGCCAAATTTTCGAATTTTTTGTAAGGGGTACATCATCAAAATTTGCAAAAAATTGAAACCTCCTAGAATTCCAAAACTTGAATGCAATTCGATTGGGATTTAAGAAACAAACTCAACGAGGTATGACATTCCATATTTGGGTAATTATTTCGAATGTTTTGATCAAAAAACCAAATATTTTTTTCACAAAAAATCTGGGAAAATATTTTTGGCAAAAAAATGAAATTTCAAATTGGCTTTTTTGGCTATAACTTGACTAAAAATGGTCAGAGAGCAAAAAGGAGTACCATTTTGTACTCCTTACAACCAATACTAACAACCCCTTTCACTTTTAAACTGATTTTGTAAAATTAATTTTTGGCCAAATTTTCGAATTTTTTGTAAGGGTACCATCATCAAAATTTGCAAAAAATTGAAACCTCCTAGAATTCCAAAACTTGAATGCAATTCGATTGGGATTTAAGAAACAAACTCAACGAGGTATGACATTCCATATTTGGGTAATTATTTCGAATGTTTTGATCAAAAAACCAAATATTTTTTTCACAAAAAATCTGGGAAAATATTTTTGGCAAAAAAATGAAATTTCAAATTGGCTTTTTTGGCTATAACTTGACTAAAAATGGTCAGAGAGCAAAAAGGAGTACCATTTTGTACTCCTTACAACCAATACTAACAACCCCTTTCACTTTTAAACTGATTTTGTAAAATTAATTTTTGGCCAAATTTTCGAATTTTTTGTAAGGGGTACCATCATCAAAATTTGCAAAAAATTGAAACCTCCTAGAATTCCAAAACTTGAATGCAATTCGATTGGGATTTAAGAAACAAACTCAACGAGGTATGACATTCCATATTTGGGTAATTATTTCGAATGTTTTGATCAAAAAACCAAATATTTTTTTCACAAAAAATCTGGGAAAATATTTTTGGCAAAAAAATGAAATTTAAATTGGCTTTTTTGGCTATAACTTGACTAAAAATGGTCAGAGAGCAAAAAGGAGTACCATTTTGTACTCCTTACAACCAATACTAACAACCCTTTCACTTTTAAAACTGATTTTGTAAAATTAATTTTTGGCCAAATTTTCGAATTTTTTGTAAGGTACCATCATCAAAATTTGCAAAAAATTGAAACCTCCTAGAATTCCAAAACTTGAATGCAATTCGATTGGGATTTAAGAAACAAACTCAACGAGGTATGACATTCCATATTTGGTTAATTATTTCGAATGTTTTGATCAAAAAACCAAATATTTATTTTTTGGCAAAAAAATGAAATTTCAAATTGGCTTTTTTGGCTATAACTTGACTAAAAATGGTCAGAGAGCAAAAAGGAGTACCATTTTGTACTCCTTACAACCAATACTAACAACCCCTTTCACTTTTAAACTGATTTTGTAAAATTAATTTTGGCCAAATTTTCGAATTTTTTGTAAGGGTACCATCATCAAAATTTGCAAAAAATTGAAACCTCCTAGAATTCCAAAACTTGAATGCAATTCGATTGGGATTTAAGAAACAAACTCAACGAGGTATGACATTCCATATTTGGGTAATTATTTCGAATGTTTTGATCAAAAAACCAAATATTTTTTTCACAAAAAATCTGGGAAAATATTTTTGGCAAAAAAATGAAATTTCAAATTGGCTTTTTTGGCTATAACTTGACTAAAAATGGTCAGAGAGCAAAAAGGAGTACCATTTTGTACTCCTTACAACCAATACTAACAACCCCTTTCACTTTTAAACTGATTTTGTAAAATTAATTTTTGGCCAAATTTTCGAATTTTTGTGGTACACATCAAAATTTGCAAAAAATTGAAACCTCCTAGAATTCCAAAACTTGAATGCAATTCGATTGGGATTTAAGAAACAAACTCAACGAGGTATGACATTCCATATTTGGGTAATTATTTCGAATGTTTTGATCAAAAAACCAAATATTTTTTTCACAAAAAATCTGGGAAAATATTTTTGGCAAAAAAATGAAATTTCAAATTGGCTTTTTTGGCTATAACTTGACTAAAAATGGTCAGAGAGCAAAAATGAGTACCATTTTGTACTCCTTACAACCAATACTAACAACCCCTTTCATTTTTAAACTGATTTTGTAAAATTAATTTTTGGCCAAATTTTCGAATTTTTTGTAAGGATTTGCAAAATTTGCAAAAAATTGAAACCGCCTAGAATTCTAAAACTTGAATGCAATTCGATTGGGATTTAAGAAACAAACTCAACGAGGTATGACATTCCATATTTGGGTAATTATTTCGATGTTTTGATCAAAAAACCAAATATTTTTTCACAAAAAAATCTGGGAAAATATTTTTGGCAAAAAAAATGAAATTTCAAATTGGCTTTTTGGCTATAACTTGACTAAAAATGGTCAGAGAGCAAAAAGGAGTACCATTTTGTACTCCTTACAACCAATACTAACAACCCCTTTCACTTTTAAACTGATTTTGAAAATTAATTTTTGGCCAAATTTCGAATTTTGTACAATCATCAAAATTTGCAAAAATTGAAAACCTCCTAGAATTCCAAAACTTGAATGCAATTCGATTGGATTTAAGAAACAAACTCAACGAGGTATGACATTCCATATTTGGGTAATTATTTCGAATGTTTTGATCAAAAACCAATATTTTTTTCAAAAAAATCTGGGAAAAATATTTTTGGCAAAAAAGAAATTTCAAATTGGCTTTTTTGGCTATAACTTGACTAAAAATGGTCAGAGAGCAAAAAGGAGTACCATTTTGTACTCCTTACAACCAATACTAACAACCCCTTTCACTTTTAAACTGATTTTGTAAAATTAATTTTTGGCCAAATTTTCGAATTTTTTGTAAGGTACCATCATCAAAATTTGCAAAAAATTGAAACCTCCTAGAATTCCAAAACTTGAATGCAATTCGATTGGGATTTAAGAAACAAACTCAACGAGGTATGACATTCCATATTTGGGTAATTATTTCGAATGTTTTGATCAAAAACCAAATATTTTTTTCAAAAAAATCTGGGAAAATATTTTGGCAAAAAAATGAAATTTCAAATTGGCTTTTTTGGCTATAACTTGACTAAAAATGGTCAGAGAGCAAAAAGGAGTACCATTTTGTACTCCTTACAACCAATACTAACAACCCCTTTCACTTTTAAACTGATTTTGTAAAATTAATTTTGGCCAAATTTTTTTTGTAAGGGGTACCATCATCAAAATTTGCAAAAAATTGAAACCTCCTAGAATCCAAAACTTGAATGCAATTGTTCACGCCAGAAGGGCGAAACAGTTGAGGAGTTTAACGAAACTCAAAGCTCTCCACGGTCGCAAGCACCGCTATGCTCCGCGCTCATCCTTCTCTCCTCC
>NW_025416874.1:0-8211 GCF_016746395.2 Drosophila simulans
TGAAAATGATTAATTATTATATGTATAAGGCAGTGGTTGCCGACCTCTCATATTGTTCAAAACTTATGTATTCATATGATTTTGGCAATTATATGAGTAAATTAAATAATATACATATGAAAATGATTAATTATTATATGTATAAGGGAAAAAATGCTGAAATATTCCCACATTCTCTCAGTATTATAGAGAAAAGCCATTATAGTGAGAGGGTATAGTAGTGTAAACGACCGGAATTACGACAGAGGGTTCAAAAACTACTATAGGTAGGCAGTGGTTGCCGACCTCTCATATTGTTCAAAACTTATGTATTCATATGATTTTGGCAATTATATGAGTAAATTAAATAATATACATATGAAAATGATTAATTATTATATGTATAAGGGAAAAAATGCTGAAATATTCCCACATTCTCTCAGTATTATAGAGAAAAGCCATTATAGTGAGAGGGTATAGTAGTGTAAACGACCGGAATTACGACAGAGGGTTCAAAAACTACTATAGGTAGGCAGTGGTTGCCGACCTCTCATATTGTTCAAAACTTATGTATTCATATGATTTTGGGAATTATATGAGTAATTAAATAATATACATATGAAAATGATTAATTATTATATGTATAAGGGAAAAAATGCTGAAATATTCCCACATTCTCTCAGTATTATAGAGAAAAGCCATTATAGTGAGAGGGTATAGTAGTGTAAACGACCGGAATTACGACAGAGGGTTCAAAAACTACTATAGGTAGGCAGTGGTTGCCGACCTCTCATATTGTTCAAAACTTATGAATTCATATGATTTTGGAATTATATGAGTAAATTAAATAATATACATATGAAAATGATTAATTATTATATGTATAAGGGAAAAAAATGCTGAAATATTCCCACATTCTCTTAGTATTATAGAGAAAAGCCATTATAGGGAGAGGGTATAGTAGTGTAAACGACCGGAATTACGACAGAGGGTTCAAAAACTACTATAGGTAGGCAGTGGTTGCCGACCTTCATATTGTTCAAAACTTATGTATTCATATGATTTTGGCAATAATATGAGTAAATTAAATAATAAACATATGAAAATTAATATGTATTATATGTATAAAGAAAAAAATAATCATATTATATATGAATAATGGAAAAAAAAAATGAAATGTTCATATAATCTCTTAATATATAAGAGAATAGCCCGTATGTTGGGTGGCAAACGGAATTGAAAATACCCGCTTTGACGACAGCGGGTTCAAAAACTACTATAGGTAGGCAGTGGTTGCCGACCTCCCGCATTATTCGAAATATTTATTTCGGATTATGTTTATATTGGTTACATACAATAAAGTATATTATTATCCGTACAAATTTGTTTCTCAGTTCTATAGAACACGGGACTTGGCTCCGCGGATAATAGGAATATACGCTTTTTAGATAATATCGTTGAAACAAAAGTCAAGTTTCTATTATATATAGAATAACAAATCGTTTCCATATATTATCGTTAATTTTTGGAGGCAGGCAAATATTTATTTATTACCTGCCGTATAGTTGGATTATTATATCGTTACGGTATAATACAAATATGGATTCTTATGAAAGAAATATAAAATTATATATTAAATGTGGAAATATTATCATATGCGCTTGGTTTTATGTTATATATTACCAGAGAGATATATGAAAAGAGATAAATTTTAAATTTATCTTCAAAATGCAAATGATTTAACTTAATATTTATATTGGTTAAACAAAAATTGTACATGTGTGGATACAATAATTATGTATGTTGGAAATAAAATGATATTTTATAATGAAATATGTATATATAAAAAGATAAAATTATAGAAACATATATATTACAATAATTATATGAAATTCTTGTTATATTGGTAAAACAAGTATGAATTAAAAATGAAATTATGGATTACGAATGCTATATAAAAATGGCCGTAATCGAATGGATATTTTACTTATAAATATATATTTAAAATTTTACCCAAAGGCGAAATATTGAATTTTATTCAATATAATAAAAATCATGGAATAATATAAAGTGAAAAATCTATATATCTATTATATTGCTTATTTCGATTCAAAAAATATGAATGGAATATGAAGGAAAAACATTATTCTGGTTGATCCTGCCAGTAGTTATATGCTTGTCTCAAAGATTAAGCCATGCATGTCTAAGTACACACGAATTAAAAGTGAAACCGCAAAAGGCTCATTATATCAGTTATGGTTCCTTAGATCGTTAACAGTTACTTGGATAACTGTGGTAATTCTAGAGCTAATACATGCAATTAAAACATGAACCTTATGGGACATGTGCTTTTATTAGGCTAAAACCAAGCGATCGCAAGATCGTTATATTGGTTGAACTCTAGATAACATGCAGATCGTATGGTCTTGTACCGACGACAGATCTTTCAAATGTCTGCCCTATCAACTTTTGATGGTAGTATCTAGGACTACCATGGTTGCAACGGGTAACGGGGAATCAGGGTTCGATTCCGGAGAGGGAGCCTGAGAAACGGCTACCACATCTAAGGAAGGCAGCAGGCGCGTAAATTACCCACTCCCAGCTCGGGGAGGTAGTGACGAAAAATAACAATACAGGACTCATATCCGAGGCCCTGTAATTGGAATGAGTACACTTTAAATCCTTTAACAAGGACCAATTGGAGGGCAAGTCTGGTGCCAGCAGCCGCGGTAATTCCAGCTCCAATAGCGTATATTAAAGTTGTTGCGGTTAAAACGTTCGTAGTTGAACTTGTGCTTCATACGGGTAGTACAACTTACAATTGTGGTTAGTACTATACCTTTATGTATGTAAGCGTATTACCGGTGGAGTTCTTATATGTGATTAAATACTTGTATTTTTTCATATGTTCCTCCTATTTAAAAACCTGCACTAGTGCTCTTAAACGAGTGTTATTGTGGGCCGGTACTATTACTTTGAACAAATTAGAGTGCTTAAAGCAGGCTTCAAATGCCTGAATATTCTGTGCATGGGATAATGAAATAAGACCTCTGTTCTGCTTTCATTGGTTTTCAGATCAAGAGGTAATGATTAATAGAAGCAGTTTGGGGGCATTAGTATTACGACGCGAGAGGTGAAATTCTTGGACCGTCGTAAGACTAACTTAAGCGAAAGCATTTGCCAAAGATGTTTTCATTAATCAAGAACGAAAGTTAGAGGTTCGAAGGCGATCAGATACCGCCCTAGTTCTAACCATAAACGATGCCAGCTAGCAATTGGGTGTAGCTACTTTTATGGCTCTCTCAGTCGCTTCCCGGGAAACCAAAGCTTTTGGGCTCCGGGGGAAGTATGGTTGCAAAGCTGAAACTTAAAGGAATTGACGGAAGGGCACCACCAGGAGTGGAGCCTGCGGCTTAATTTGACTCAACACGGGAAAACTTACCAGGTCCGAACATAAGTGTGTAAGACAGATTGATAGCTCTTTCTCGAATCTATGGGTGGTGGTGCATGGCCGTTCTTAGTTCGTGGAGTGATTTGTCTGGTTAATTCCGATAACGAACGAGACTCAAATATATTAAATAGATATCTTCAGGATTATGGTGCTGAAGCTTATGTAGCCTTCATTCATGGTGGCAGTAAAATGTTTATTGTGTTTGAATGTGTTTATGTAAGTGGAGCCGTACCTGTTGGTTTGTCCCATTATAAGGACACTAGCTTCTTAAATGGACAAATTGCGTCTAGCAATAATGAGATTGAGCAATAACAGGTCTGTGATGCCCTTAGATGTCCTGGGCTGCACGCGCGCTACAATGAAAGTATCAACGTGTATTTCCTAGACCGAGAGGTCCGGGTAAACCGCTGAACCACTTTCATGCTTGGGATTGTGAACTGAAACTGTTCACATGAACTTGGAATTCCCAGTAAGTGTGAGTCATTAACTCGCATTGATTACGTCCCTGCCCTTTGTACACACCGCCCGTCGCTACTACCGATTGAATTATTTAGTGAGGTCTCCGGACGTGATCACTGTGACGCCTTGCGTGTTACGGTTGTTTCGCAAAAGTTGACCGAACTTGATTATTTAGAGGAAGTAAAGTCGTAACAAGGTTTCCGTAGGTGAACCTGCGGAAGGATCATTATTGTATAATATCCTTACCGTTAATAAACATTTGTTATAATACAAATAAATACAATTTACCAAAATAAAAATATTACAAAATGATTCTACGGAATCAAAAGTTAAAGTGAAAATAAAATGTAGATGGCTTTTATTTTATTTATATGTGGGGCTTGGCAACCTCATAAAAAGACTTTAACATTATTAATGTTGTTGTGCGTATTTGTGGCAGTACTTACTACAACAACGGCGTTTCCTATAAAAACAAATTCTCGAAAATGGAAATCGAAGAAACTAAACTAAATTCGAAAGTGGAAGTCGAATTAAAATTAAAATAATTTTGAATGTGGTAATCGAAATAAGTTTGTGTGTATATGGACCATAATATACACGCGTTGCGAATATGTATTGTTCATCTATGTTATGAGCATACGTTGGCTAATGCAACAACCTAAAATATACAATGTTTGTACCTGTCATCCATCAGGTTAATGTTTTATATAAATTTTGCAGTATGTGTCACCCAAAATAGCAAACCATAACCAGATTATTATGATACATAATGCTTATATGAAACTAAGACATTTCGCAACATTTATTTTAGGTATAAAAATAAATTTATTGAAGGAATTGATATATGCCAGTAAAATGGTGTATTTTTAATTTCTTTCAATAAAAACAATATTGACATTATATAAAAATGAATTATAAAACTCTAAGCGGTGGATCACTCGGCTCATGGGTCGATGAAGAACGCAGCAAACTGTGCGTCATCGTGTGAACTGCAGGACACATGAACATCGACATTTTGAACGCATATCGCAGTCCATGCTGTTATGTACTTTAATTAATTTTATAGTGCTGCTTGGACTACATATGGTTGAGGGTTGTAAGACTATGCTAATTAAGTTGTTTATAAATTTTTTATAAGCATATGGTATATTATTGGATTAAATAATGATTTTATTCATAATATTAAAAAAGAAATGAAAAACATTATCTCACATTTGAATGTGAAAAACGAGAGAAATATTTTTTTTTCAATCAAATAATACTGAGAAATGTCTAGCATAAAAATTGAAATATTTTTCATCTAGAATTGTCTCTTATTAATGATTCGAAAAAAAAAAACTTGGTTATGTTATTATTCTTCGTTGGTTCGTTAAATGGATAAAAAATAACTTTGCTTACAAGAACTATTGGAACTATTTATAACGAATTTAATTGATTGTTTTATCATTTATATATAAAGAATTTATGGCAAAATATAGTTATATATACACCTCAACTCATATGGGACTACCCCCTGAATTTAAGCATATTAATTAGGGAGGAAAAGAACTAACAAGGATTTTCTTAGTAGCGGCGAGCGAAAAGAAAACAGTTCAGCACTAAGTCACTTTGTCTATATGGCAAATGTGAGATGCAGTGTATGGAGCGTCAATATTCTAGTATGAGAAATTAATGATTTAAGTCCTTCTTAAATGAGGCCATTTACCCATAGAGGGTGCCAGGCCGTATAACGTTAATGATTACTAGATGATGTTTCCAAAGAGTCGTGTTGCTTGATAGTGCAGCACTAAGTGGGTGGTAAACTCCATCTAAAACTAAATATAACCATGAGACCGATAGTAAACAAGTACCGTGAGGGAAAGTTGAAAAGAACTCTGAATAGAGAGTTAAACAGTACGTGAACTGCTTAGAGGTTAAGCCCGATGAACCTGAATATCGTTATGGAAAATTCATCATTAAAATTGTAATATTTAAATAATATTATTAAGAATAATGTGCATTTTTTCCATATAAGGACATTGTAATCTATTAGCATATCCCAAATTTATCATAAAATATAACTTATAGTTTATTCCAATTAAATTGCTTGCATTTTAACACAGAATAATGTATTAATTTGATAAAGTGCTGATAGATTTATATTATTACAGAGCGTTAATTTTTCGGAATTATATAATGGCATAATTATCATTGATTTTTGTGTTTATTATATGCTCTTGTATGATTAACAATGCGAAAGATTCAGGATACCTTCGGGACCCGTCTTGAAACACGGACCAAGGAGTCTAACATATGTGCAAGTTATTGGGATGTAAACCTAATAGCGTAATTAACTTGACTAATAATGGATTAGTTTTTTAGCTATTTATAGCTAATTAACACAATCCCGGGCGTTCTATATAGTTATGTATAATGTATATTTATATTATTTATGCCTCTAACTGGAACGTACCTTGAGCATATATGCTGTGACCCGAAAGTGGTGAACTATACTTGATCAGGTTGAAGTCAGGGGAAACCCTGATGGAAGACCGAAACAGTTCTGACGTGCAAATCGATTGTCAGAATTGAGTATAGGGGCGAAAGACCAATCGAACCATCTAGTAGCTGGTTCTTCCGAAGTTTCCCTCAGGATAGCTGGTGCATTTAATATTATATAAAAATAATCTTATCTGGTAAAGCGAATGATTAGAGGCCTTAGGGTCGAAACGATCTTAACCTATTCTCAAACTTTAAATGGGTAAGAACCTTAACTTTCTTGATATGAAGTTCAAGGTTATGATATAATGTGCCCAGTGGGCCACTTTTGGTAAGCAGAACTGGCGCTGTGGGATGAACCAAACGTAATGTTACGGTGCCCAAATTAACAACTCATGCAGATACCATGAAAGGCGTTGGTTGCTTAAAACAGCAGGACGGTGATCATGGAAGTCGAAATCCGCTAAGGAGTGTGTAACAACTCACCTGCCGAAGCAACTAGCCCTTAAAATGGATGGCGCTTAAGTTGTATACCTATACATTACCGCTAAAGTAGATGATTTATATTACTTGTGATATAAATTTTGAAACTTTAGTGAGTAGGAAGGTACAATGGTATGCGTAGAAGTGTTTGGCGTAAGCCTGCATGGAGCTGCCATTGGTACAGATCTTGGTGGTAGTAGCAAATAATCGAATGAGACCTTGGAGGACTGAAGTGGAGAAGGGTTTCGTGTGAACAGTGGTTGATCACGAGTTAGTCGGTCCTAAGTTCAAGGCGAAAGCCGAAAATTTTCAAGTAAAACAAAAATGCCTAACTATATAAACAAAGCGAATATAATACACTTGAATAATTTTGAACGAAAGGGAATACGGTTCCAATTCCGTAACCTGTTGAGTATCCGTTTGTTATTAAATATGGGCCTCGTGCTCATCCTGGCAACAGGAACGACCATAAAGAAGCCGTCGAGAGATATCGGAAGAGTTTTCTTTTCTGTTTTATAGCCGTACTACCATGGAAGTCTTTCGCAGAGAGATATGGTAGATGGGCTAGAAGAGCATGACATATACTGTTGTGTCGATATTTTCTCCTCGGACCTTGAAAATTTATGGTGGGGACACGCAAACTTCTCAACAGGCCGTACCAATATCCGCAGCTGGTCTCCAAGGTGAAGAGTCTCTAGTCGATAGAATAATGTAGGTAAGGGAAGTCGGCAAATTAGATCCGTAACTTCGGGATAAGGATTGGCTCTGAAGATTGAGATAGTCGGGCTTGATTGGGAAACAATAACATGGTTTATGTGCTCGTTCTGGGTAAATAGAGTTTCTAGCAGTTAGTTACTTGTTCCCCGGATAGTTTAGTTACGTAGCCAATTGTGGAACTTTCTTGCTAAAATTTTTAAGAATACTATTTGGGTTAAACCAATTAGTTCTTATCAATTATAACGATTATCAATTAACAATCAATTCAGAACTGGCACGGACTTGGGGAATCCGACTGTCTAATTAAAACAAAGCATTGTGATGGCCCTAGCGGGTGTTGACACAATGTGATTTCTGCCCAGTGCTCTGAATGTCAAAGTGAAGAAATTCAAGTAAGCGCGGGTCAACGGCGGGAGTAACTATGACTCTCTTAAGGTAGCCAAATGCCTCGTCATCTAATTAGTGACGCGCATGAATGGATTAACGACGGACGTGTTTTCGTTGCGCTCGTGTACAGATTGCGAAGAACTTTGTTTTCCGTGTTTGGAAAGTAATAAAATCGGTGAATTAGTGCTCCGCGAAAGTCGTGTGCTAATTTTCGTGTGTTATAAACAAGCGGTTTGGAAGTAATTAGCGATTAATTA
>NW_025416875.1:0-5691 GCF_016746395.2 Drosophila simulans
GTTTCTTAAATCCCAATCGAATTGCATTCAAGTTTTGGAATTCTAGGAGGTTTCCCTTACAAAAAATTCGAAAATTTGGCCAAAAATTAATTTTACGAAATCAGTTTAAAAGTGAAAGGGGTTGTTAGTATTGGTTGTAAGGAGTACAAAATGGTACTCCTTTTTGCTCTCTGACCATTTTTAGTCAAGTTATAGCCAAAAAAGCCAATTTGAAATTTCATTTTTTTGCCAAAAATATTTTCCCAGATTTTTTGTAAAAAAATATTTGGTTTTGATCAAAACATTCGAAATAATTACCCAAATATGGAATGTCATACCTCGTTGAGTTTGTTTCTTAAATCCCAATCGAATTGCATTCAAGTTTTGGAATTCTAGGAGGTTTCAATTTTTTGCAAATTTTGATGATGGTACCCTTACAAAAAATTCGAAAATTTGGCCAAAAATTAATTTTACAAAATCAGTTTAAAAGTGAAAGGGGTTGTTAGTATTGGTTGTAAGGAGTACAAAATGGTACTCCTTTTTGCTCTCTGACCATTTTTAGTCAAGTTATAGCCAAAAAAGCCAATTTGAAATTTCATTTTTTTGCCAAAAATATTTTCCCAGATTTTTTGTGAAAAAAATATTTGGTATTTTGATCAAAACATTCGAAATAATTACCCAAATATGGAATGTCATACCTCGTTGAGTTTGTTTCTTAAATCCCAATCGAATTGCATTCAAGTTTTGGAATTCTAGGAGGTTTCAATTTTTTGCAAATTTTGATGATGGTACCCCTTACAAAAAATTCGAAAATTTGGCCAAAAATTAATTTTACAAAATCAGTTTAAAAGTGAAAGGGGTTGTTAGTATTGGTTGTAAGGAGTACAAAATGGTACTCCTTTTTGCTCTCTGACCATTTTTAGTCAAGTTATAGCCAAAAAAGCCAATTTGAAATTTCATTTTTTTGCCAAAAATATTTTCCCAGATTTTTTGTGAAAAAAATATTTGGTATTTTGATCAAAACATTCGGAATAATTACCCAAATATGGAATGTCATACCTCGTTGATTTGTTTCTTAAATCCCAATCGAATTGCATTCAAGTTTTGGAATTCTAGGAGGTTTCAATTTTTTGCAAATTTTGATGATGGTACCCTTACAAAAAATTCGAAAATTTGGCCAAAAATTAATTTTACAAAATCAGTTTAAAAGTGAAAGGGGTTGTTAGTATTGGTTGTAAGGAGTACAAAATGGTACTCCTTTTTGCTCTCTGACCATTTTTAGTCAAGTTATAGCCAAAAAAGCCAATTTGAAATTTCATTTTTTTGCCAAAAATATTTTCCCAGATTTTTTGTAAAAAAATATTTGGTTTTGATCAAAACATTCGAAATAATTACCCAAATATGGAATGTCATACCTCGTTGAGTTTGTTTCTTAAATCCCAATCGAATTGCATTCAAGTTTTGGAATTCTAGGAGGTTTCAATTTTTTGCAAATTTTGATGATGGTACCCTTACAAAAAATTCGAAAATTTGGCCAAAAATTAATTTTACAAAATCAGTTTAAAAGTGAAAGGGGTTGTTAGTATTGGTTGTAAGGAGTACAAAATGGTACTCCTTTTTGCTCTCTGACCATTTTTAGTCAAGTTATAGCCAAAAAAGCCAATTTGAAATTTCATTTTTTTGCCAAAAATATTTTCCCAGATTTTTTGTGAAAAAAATATTTGGTATTTTGATCAAAACATTCGAAATAATTACCCAAATATGGAATGTCATACCTCGTTGAGTTTGTTTCTTAAATCCCAATCGAATTGCATTCAAGTTTTGGAATTCTAGGAGGTTTCCCTTACAAAAAATTCGAAAATTTGGCCAAAAATTAATTTTACAAAATCAGTTTAAAAGTGAAAGGGGTTGTTAGTATTGGTTGTAAGGAGTACAAAATGGTACTCCTTTTTGCTCTCTGACCATTTTTAGTCAAGTTATAGCCAAAAAAGCCAATTTGAAATTTCATTTTTTTGCCAAAAATATTTTCCCAGATTTTTTGTGAAAAAAATATTTGGTATTTTGATCAAAACATTCGAAATAATTACATAATAATATTATTATAATTACCCAATTACCCAAATATGGAATGTCATACCTCGTTGAGTTTGTTTCTTAAATCCCAATCGAATTGCATTCAAGTTTTGGAACTCTAGGAGGTTTCAATTTTTTGCAAATTTTGATGATGGTACCCCTTACAAAAAATTCGAAAATTTGGCCAAAAATTAATTTTACAAAATCAGTTTAAAAGTGAAAGGGGTTGTTAGTATTGGTTGTAAGGAGTACAAAATGGTACTCCTTTTTGCTCTCTGACCATTTTTAGTCAAGTTATAGCCAAAAAAGCCAATTTGAAATTTCATTTTTTTGCCAAAAATATTTTCCCAGATTTTTTGTGAAAAAAATTTTGGTATTTTGATCAAAACATTCGAAATAATTACCCAAATATGGAATGCCATACCTCGTTGAGTTTGTTTCTTAAATCCCAATCGAATTGCATTCAAGTTTTGGAATTCTAGGAGGTTTCCCTTACAAAAAATTCGAAAATTTGGCCAATAATTAATTTTACAAAATCAGTTTAAAAGTGAAAGGGGTTGTTAGTATTGGTTGTAAGGAGTACAAAATGGTACTCCTTTTTGCTCTCTGACCATTTTTAGTCAAGTTATAGCCAAAAAAGCCAATTCGAAATTTCATTTTTTTGCCAAAAATATTTTCCCAAATTTTTTGTGAAAAAAAATAATTACCCAAATATGGATTGTCATACCTCGTTGAGTTTGTTTCTTAAATCCCAATCGAATTGCATTCAAGTTTTGGAATTCTAGGAGGTTTCAATTTTTTGCAAATTTTGATGATGGTACCTTACAAAAAATTCGAAAATTTGGCCAAAAATTAATTTTACAAAATCAGTTTAAAAGTGAAAGGGGTTGTTAGTATTGGTTGTAAGGAGTACAAAATGGTACTCCTTTTTGCTCTCTGACCATTTTTAGTCAAGTTATAGCCAAAAAAGCCAATTTGAAATTTCATTTTTTTGCCAAAAATATTTTCCCAGATTTTTTGTGAAAAAAATATTTGGTATTTTGATCAAAACATTCGAAATAATTACCCAAATATGGAATGTCATACCTCGTTGAGTTTGTTTCTTAAATCCCAATCGAATTGCATTCAAGTTTTGGAATTCTAGGAGTTTTTCCCTTACAAAAAATTCGAAAATTTGGCCAAAAATTAATTTTACAAAATCAGTTTAAAAGTGAAAGGGGTTGTTAGTATTGGTTGTAAGGAGTACAAAATGGTACTCCTTTTTGCTCTCTGACCATTTTTAGTCAAGTTATAGCCAAAAAAGCCAATTTGAAATTTCATTTTTTTGCCAAAAATATTTTCCCAGATTTTTTGTAAAAAAAATATTTGGTATTTTGATCAAAACATTCGAAATAATTACCCAAATATGGAATGTCATACCTCGTTGAGTTTGTTTCTTAAATCCCAATCGAATTGCATTCAAGTTTTGGAATTCTAGGAGGTTTCAATTTTTTGCAAATTTTGATGATGGTACTTACAAAAAATTCGAAAATTTGGCCAAAAATTAATTTTACAAAATCAGTTTAAAAGTGAAAGGGGTTTAGTATTGGTTGTAAGGAGTACAAAATGGTACTCCTTTTTGCTCTCTGACCATTTTTAGTCAAGTTATAGCCAAAAAAGCCAATTTGAAATTTCATTTTTTTGCCAAAAATATTTTCCCAGATTTTTTGTGAAAAAAATATTTGGTTTTGATCAAAACATTCGAAATAATTACCCAAATATGGAATGTCATACCTCGTTGAGTTGTTTCTTAAATCCCAATCGAATTGCATTCAAGTTTTGGAATTCTAGGAGGTTTCCCTTACAAAAAATTCGAAAATTTGGCCAAAAATTAATTTTACAAAATCAGTTTAAAAGTGAAAGGGGTTGTTAGTATTGGGTAAGGAGTACAAAATGGTACTCCTTTTTGCTCTCTGACCATTTTTAGTCAAGTTATAGCCAAAAAAGCCAATTTGAAATTTCATTTTTTGCCAAAAATTTTCCCAGATTTTTTGTGAAAAAAATATTTGGTATTTTGATCAAAACATTCGAAATAATTACCCAAATATGGAATGTCATACCTCGTTGAGTTTGTTTCTTAAATCCCAATCGAATTACATTCAAGTTTTGGAATTCTAGGAGGTTTCCCTTACAAAAAATTCGAAAATTTGGCCAAAAATAAATTAAAGGTACTCCTTTTTGCTCTCTGACCATTTTTAGTCAAGTTATAGCCAAAAAAGCCAATTTGAAATTTCATTTTTTTGCCAAAAATTTTCCCAGATTTTTTGTGAAAAAAATATTTGGATTTTGATCAAAACATTCGAATAATTACCCAAATATGGAATGCCATACCTCGTTGAGTTTGTTTCTTAAATCCCAATCGAATTGCATTCAAGTTTTGGAATTCTAGGAGGTTTCAATTTTTTGTGAAAAAAATATTTGGTATTTTGATCAAAACATTCGAAATAGTTACCCAAATATGGAATGTCATACCTTGTTGAGTTTGTTTCTTAAAACCCAATCGAATTGCATTCAAGTTTTGGAATTCTAGGAGGTTTCCCTTACAAAAAAATTCGAAAATATGGCCAAAAATTAATTTTACAAAATCAGTTTAAAAGTGAAAGGGGTTGTTAGTATTGGCTGTAAGGAGTACAAAATGGTACTCCTTTTTGCTCTCTGACCATTTTTAGTCAAGTTATAGCCAAAAAAGCCAATTTGAAATTTCATATTTTTGCCAAAAATATTTTCCTAGATTTTTTGTGAAAAAAATATTTGGTATATTTGATCAAAAACAATCGGAATAATTACCCAAATATGGAATGTCATACCTCGTTGAGTTTGTTTCTTAAATCCCAATCGAATTGCATTCAAGTTTTGGTATTCTAGGAGGTTTCAATTTTTTGTAAAAAAAATATTTGGTATTTTGATCAAAAACATTCGAAATAATTACCCAAATATGGAATGTCATACCTTGTTGAGTTTGTTTCTTAAAAACCCAATCGAATTGCATTCCAAGTTTTGGAATTCTACGAGGTTTCCCTTACAAAAAATTCGAAAATATGGCCAAGAATTAATTTTACAAAATCAGTTTAAAAGTGAAAGGGGTTGTTAGTATTAGTTGTAAGGAGTACAAAATGGTACTCCTTTTTGCTCTCTGACCATTTTTAGTCAAGTTATAGCCAAAAAAGCCAATTTGAAATTTCATTTTTTTGCCAAAAATATTTTCCCAAATTTTTGTGAAAAAAATATTTGGTATTCAAATGATCAAAACATTCGGAATAATTACCCAAATATGGAATGTCATACCTCGTTGAGTTTGTTTTTTAAATCCCAATCGAATTGCATTCAAGTTTTGGAATTCTAGGAGGTTTTCATTTTTAGTCAAGTTATAGCCAAAAAAGCCAATTTAAAATATCATTTTTTTGCCAAAAATATTTTCCCAGATTTTTTGTGAAAAAAATATTTGGTTTTTGATCAAAACATTCGAAATAATTGTCCAAATATGGAATGTCATACCTCGTTGAGTTTGTTTCTTAAATCCCAATCGAATTGCATTCAAGTTTTGGAATTCTAGGAGGTTTCAATTTTTTGCAAATTGATGATGGTACCTTACAAAAAATG